>NW_024582993.1:45734-129002 GCF_018398535.1 Haplochromis burtoni | reverse complement strand
GAGAATTATTTTGTAACAGTTCCTCATTTTATTCCTTCTACTTTCATCTTTCTACAGCAATGGGAGTGCTCATGTCAAAGAAGCAGCAGGTGGAGAAGGTGCAGAAATGCACCGCTGTGGTCTCTGCCTTCCAGGCGGGCCTTAAAGATCGTGCTGTCACAGTGAAACAGGCAGAAGGGCAAGTGGAGGAAGGTGAAGGGCATGCCAAGACCAATCCTGATGAGAAAAATACAGAGGACGCAGTGCAAGAGGAGAATGACAATAGCGCAAGTCCATCAACTTCCCAGCAGGCCTCAGCGCCAACGAGAGACGAGTGTAACGTCAACCAGGAGGCTTGGTCGAGGTTACGGGATGGGAAGGGAGTAGAGCCGGAAGATCTTGACAAGACTCATCAGCTCACACCGCCTGCTTTTGTGCGACCCAAAAGGGAACCTGATGATGACCAGCCTATAGAAGTGGACCTGTATAAGAAAGAGGAGGTATTAAATAACAAAAGTCAGTAGTAGTAGCAGCTAGTCTTTGTCATATATTAAAAAGTAAATAAATAAATGCATAAAAAATCAAATAAGATGGTTCACAGTTGTGGGATTAAACGGATGACTACAAGATGTTAAATAATCTCTATGGCAACAGCAGGTTATTATATCTGGTGACCTGTTTTCTTCCCTCACATTAGGCATCATGATTGAACAGCACAGGCAATCCATAAAGAGATTCCTTAGCTTTATCTAAACATCCTTGTTGAAGGTGAGAAAGTATGAGTTTGAAGTTGTTTGCTGTTGGGCCTTTAATAGCTACACAGGCTGTGATGTATTGTGTGTGAGGGCTCTTCACAGTGAGCATCCTGTAGGCGGGCTGCTTTGGCTGGCTCTGAGAGGTGGCCATATTCAGGGTGACGCTGACTAACAGAGCATGTAGTTCACAAGAGCAATGATCCCATCAGGTTTTCTATTTAGAATAAATAAACATGGCTTCAACTTACTGTACTTACAATCCCGCACTAAACATTTATCTTGCAATAGTAATAGATGTGTCTATTGCAATGTTCGAAGACTGATACATGAGGGTCATAAATACTCGGACATTGACTCATTATGTAACACTCTTTTTAACTTTATTTTAAGAGTAGAACATCTATTTAGTAAGGAAAACTTTGCATATACATATACTGAAATCTAAAGGGACAATTCAGTGTCAAGCAGCCGCATGGCCAGGTGAGGCCAGTTCTTGTTGTTCCATGGAAAATTAAGCAGATGAAAATTTAGGAATTTATTCCAAGTGTTGAACTTGCATTTGGTTTTTATTTTTTTCAGTATACCAGTAAAAATAAAAACTACCTAATTCAGCTGGCACGCTCTTAAATAGGAGTGCACTGACAAGCTCTGCAATATCAAAAGGCTTAGAGAACCATAGATGTTGACTCGAGTGGGGAAAATCTCAAATTCTTTCTCAGGTTAAGAGAGACTTCACAACATTTAGCAGTCTCAAGCACTTAGTCAGTCTACTCTTTCATGAATGTAGGTACAGGGCTTACAAGATTTAGACAAATAAAACTAAGGTTAATTTGTACAAGAATGATGGATAGAGAAGCATGGAAAAGAAAAGGAAAAGCTCCAAACATGGCTTAGGCAAAGCCATGGCATAGAGCAGGGGTGCCCAACTCCAGGGTCTGTCCTACAGGTTTTAGATGTGTCCTTGATCCAACACAGCTGATTTAAGTTTTTAAGGTCTTTTTAGGTCTATAAATACTTGAAGAATTACATTTTGTAATGTTGCCATTTTATACTCCTACGGTGGATTTTAAAATCGGACAGTCAAATTTTTATGGTGGGCCTGAGAGGCCAAACGGACTGTCACGTAAGAAAACACCAGCAATAAGAAAAACACTGCAAAAGCACACAAAACACAACGAAAATAGGAAAAACGACAATGGAAAAAAGAAAACACAAAAAGGAAAAAACAGATTTCCAAAAGCACAAGGAAAGTGTTTCTGGGGAGACAATAACCCGACGGACCAGTTGCAGGAACCCAAAACATGGTAGGTGTGTTTTTATCATGATTCATACTGATGACGGATTTTAGGCTAATAGTTAGGCTAACACACTTCTCATCTTTCCTCACAAAACCGATAAATCCTCTACTTCTTTTAAGTGTCTCCCAGCGCAATTCTTAGTATATTTTGGTTCCTGCAACTGGTCCGTCGGGTTATTGTCTCCCCAGAAACACTTCCCTTGGGCTTTTGGAAATCTTTTTTTTTTTTTCCTATTTCTGTTGTTGTTTTTCCTATTTCTGTTGTTTTGTGTGCTTTTGCAGTGTTTTTCTTATTGCTGGTGTTTTCTTACGTGACAGTCCGTTTGGCCTCTCAGGGCCACCATAAAAATTTGACTGTCCGATTTTAAAATCCACTGTAGTAGTATAAAATGGCAACATTACAAAATGTAAATCAAGTATTTATAGACCTGTTAGACAAAGTCAGTTGTGTGCCAATTTTTGCCAGGCTACCACTTCTACTAGATGAGGGTCTTTTTAATTGGTGCCAACTGCAAATGTGTTTATCTCCCAGACAAGTGTTATGTTTTCTTTTTGGTTGAAGTACCATATTGAGCATGTTTGCAGTGTTACTTCATTCTTAGAAGTTATTATTTTATAGAGAGGCTTGCTGAACAGTCATCAGGTCAGATAAGGTTCACCATATAAGAGGGAAACTCTTACTGAGGAATATGACAAGAGGGATTTGTCTATGGCCCTGGCAGCATTTTTATAGATGTGTAAAAGTACCAAGAAAACTTGCAATGTCTTTGTGTTTAAAGCAGCCAAGCATTCAGCAGTCATTTTCCCTGGCTTGACAGCAGAGTGCAGCCTGGCTGACTTTACAAGGAGGTTAGATAAAAACCGACACTGAACACATTAGACAGCATCATAGGTAGTGATGTCCTTATTTGAGCCTGAGATGGACAGTTAAGTGCTGTACGTGACACAAACTACATTATATAATACCACTTCCACCACGCTCCTACCACTGATGGACTGATGCTTAATTTCTTCTCGGTAACCTGTTACATAGAGGTTTGGTTGATGGGAGATGAAGAAAGGACGTCAGGAAGTTTAGAAACTACATGTTAATACAATTGCAGTCATCAGTTTTTTTTTTCTAAATGGGGGGGACACTACATTTCTGTGAAGCATGCAGAACTAAAAAAAAAAAGCTCTGTCTCACTGATGCAATCTTTCTCCTGCAGCCACGAAGCGATGAGATGTGTGACGTGTGCGAGGTGTGGACTGCTGACGACCTGTACCCTTGCAGGATCTGCACTCGGGTATTTCACGATGGCTGCCTGAGAGAGCTGGGCTACCTGCGTGCTGAAGCTTTGCAGGAGATGAGAGATACAGCCCACACGGTTACTGGCTGGAGCTGCTACTATTGTGTAAGTCGGGGCTCATTGCTAAAAACATTCAGTGCTTACAAATGCAGCTATTTTTGTCATGTTTGCAACATAATCACAAACTTAACTAGTTTAGTATTAAATATATATATTTATATATATATATATATATATATATATGTAATAAACGCTAAAGGCCAACCACAGTTCTTATTTGCCAGTCATTCAGAAAAATCTGAGCTGCTATCCATTAATCTACTTAGCTGCTTGTCTAGTTTGGGATTGAGGAGGACCTGAAGCCTATTGCAGTTGTCATGGGGTGAGAAGGTAGAGCCTGAACAAGCTGCCTATTGGAGAGTCATTCATGCTCACATTCACACTTGCAACCAATTTAGAATCACCAAGTAACCCAACATCTCTGATGCCCTTGCACAGTCCAAGCTCCAAAACGGAGATTGGACATATATTGGTAAAGTGGAACATTAATTTGTTAAATTTGATAATGGCATAATTTAGTAACATAATGAGCAAGTTATAGAAATATTTGCAAACTCAATCATTGAAATGTCACACTACTGGTGTGAGAACACATCGACTGGTTTTCACTGTAGCTGCTTGAGGTATCATTCTGACAGCAAATATGACTTGTCATGTCTGGAAAAGCTCAGGTGGAACTAATACAGTTAATGATGCCTCTGTTTCCTTTAAGTGTCACAGACTGTGACTTAGTGTATTAATTAAGTACAGCTGAGTAAATTTGCCAGTTGTCATTAAAGCTGTTGACAACAACTGTTGCTGCCTTCAGCTTTCAATTGCTGCTTGTTAATTCATGTCAGATATACAAGTTATGGTTGAAATGGTGGCTTTTGCCATGTTAAAATCAGTCTTGTGGTAGGTTGTGGTTTTCTACATGTGGTTAGATTGCATATGGAATAGTCCACAATACGCCTTTTGTGTAAAGGCATGTGGAGGGCAATAGTTAGAAGCACTTATCATATTCACAAATTGCAAGTCTCCATAATTTTATGTCTAGATTATTACAGTTAGATTTCATATAGACTGAGGCAATGTTTTGGCAGATTTTTCTGTAATTCAAACAATAAAACAAACGGCAGTTTCTCATCAGAATTTCAGTGCCAGTGCCAAAACCCACGACTCCCCGATGACCCCATGAGAGGCATAATGCAATCTGTTTTAATTCAAGCGTAAACAACTAAAGAGCGCTTTTGCCAGGGGACCTTTCATAGCAGAGTAAGGGCGCCATAGCCTCGAGAAGCAAAATCACATGCCAAAGTTGTGCAAGAGGGATGTTTTCACACAATCTGCGAGAGGACGCTGAAAGGTTCGTTCTTTGGCTAGCTTCTTCAGTGTGTGAGGAATGAGGGCGGAAGGAGACAATTCAGTGAGGGGGCGAGAGCAATGTTTTATTTAAATTGTAAATTCTAGTCCTCCTAGCCAAAGAAACCAGTTATTTTGTTAGTGTATCAGTCAGATGTTTCAAATCCCCCTCCCCACACAGACCCTTCTATCATATCTGACATTTAATTTCACACAGGCACTACAGGCTGCTGCTGGCAGATGGACTGAGTTCCCTTGAAAGTGGATTTACAGTCTTCAAAGTAGGCGATTGCAATAGTGGCTTAGTTTCATTCGCTCAGAAGGATTGGTCTGTGGATATAACTGACCCATCTTTATAGCACTTTGATGCTTGCAACTAGGCCTGTGTGGTCCATAACTTCCACATGGGGTCACCTACAGGAGTTGTGTTCATTTATGCATGTGGAACAAAAGCAGTAACTTTATTCATAATTTATTATGAATTCACCCTTTTGCAAGTTACATGTAATAGGGAAAGGCTCTATAGAGCAATTCTGATTCTAGAGCAATGTTTTTTGACTCCTGTTCTTGATGAGATGCCAGTATAAGTGATCATTTATCCAAGACATGGCAAACTGCAGTTTGTTTATTGTATTTGCCGTATTGTATTTTCCCACCTCTTCTCTCCTGGCACCTCTTGATTTCTTCAAGTAGCTAGGTATGTGGTAATGATTCTCGTACTCTTACTACCTCATAAAGTGACTGCATTACAAGTAAACCTTTCAGATCACACGGTGATCGGAGTCATTAGTAACAGAAATACTGTTTATGAACAGTATTCCTGTTCATATTTATAACATCTTGGGTAAAGGGCTTGCTGATTATTTAAAGTTGTCTGCAATAACACATCACCAGCGCATCATTGTATTTTTTGAACAGGACAGTCTCAGATAGCTATTTATGCAATCTGCCAGCATAAGATTAGAAAGTGTTATTTTTATACCTTGTTCCCTGGAGGCCTTTTGTCTCCTAGAGAGCATTTTTTTTTCTCAGATGCTGCCAGTAGATGTTGCATGAACCCTTAAATCTATTTTAAATTTCCTCTGCACATTATATTGGATGACAAATAAGACATCTGTAGCTGATGGGCAGTTTTATTGCTCAGCAGACAGCTGGTGTTACTAAAGGTAATGCTTGATGCACATAATGGCTTACAGATGCACAAAAATGTCTTGAAGACAAAGGACACAGTTTTAATGATTAAAGCACAATTTGTTTTGCCTCCCACGTTGATTTTTAATTGACTCCTTGAATGACAGACACATGCAAATAAATAGATATGAACTTGTATGAAGTTAATTGCAAGCTTATTAAGGTGCAGCAACCCCAGAGCGCACATATCAATAAGCTATATCAATACAATAAGTGAAGCATCTCTTTGGCTTTTTCTTATATGCAGAAGTTGGTGAATGAAATTAAATTTGGAGAAACTGACACCACCCTCAAAATTATGATAGTTTCTGATACCTAACATCAGGCAAAATCTTACAGCAGGAGCTTGCCTAGAACAGTACACACATTAATATCTTCCTTTCCCCACAAAGTTTAATAAAATTTGGATTAGCAGTTTTTGCTAAACTCCAAAAACAAACATGGCATTTAACTTCACACACAGTCTTTGTGCTGGATTGAAGTGGAGGCATTTGGTGGAGACGATTTGCACAGAGTGCAATTTGCATTTCAGACCCAATATCTGATTTTCTGTGCTTTAGAGGAGACAGATGACTAATGAAACTGATTTTTATACAATATTGATTCAGAATTGGCTGTCATTTGTTGAAATATATCTGCAGACAACTGAATAGCACATACCATAGGACACAAATCCACACTGGAAGAAAAGTACAAAGCATTGTGAAGGAACACAAAGGTGACACCAGCGGAGCTTTACTGCACTGTCTGGCTGTAGCTCACTCAGGTTAGACACTTTGTAGTAATAAGCCTGTTAAAATTGTATAGCCAGTGCCACAAGTTTAAGCAGGACGGACTGTCCCAGACTGGAATGACCAACAAGACCAGATGTGCATAGTTTGAATGAATCGGTCCAATGAATGGAGGATCTTTTTTAAATTAGTGACTAATTTTGTCAGTGGGATTAACTGTTTAAGTGGAACCGCCCACTTTCAGCTCTTAGATATTTATAGAGCCACAATTTCTATAGTAAATATGAAATTACATTTTTTACAGTCCATACTTCCCTTCATCCCTGTGCT
Organism: Haplochromis burtoni; assembly: GCF_018398535.1. NCBI lineage: Eukaryota > Metazoa > Chordata > Actinopteri > Cichliformes > Cichlidae > Haplochromis > Haplochromis burtoni. Next base: position 122,029 of record NW_024582993.1, on the reverse strand, counting down.
TAACTGCTTATCCATTTCAAGCTCATGAGGGTGTTTGAGCCTGCTCAAGCACCCCAGTGAGTGGAAAGTATGATACATACATTTGATCTTGAAATACAGACAGTAAGGTGGTAAGATGATAGTTACTTTGATCTTGATTATAAATTGAAAAGGAAGAGAAAAATTAAGATGTTGTGCCCATGTTGACCAACCACCAGTGTCCTTTGTGGCAGGGATGTCACTGTCAGCAGGCGGGATGGGGAGGCTAGGGTTTTTTTTTTGTTGTTGTTTTTTTTACAGCGCAATTCACTCACATTATTTTTATATTAGAATGCATTGTTCTTACACTAACCATCCGATCTGTTTATATTTGGGGAAATGCAGATACTGGCAGGAGTGTTAGTCAGACTGATACTGAAACACTCAACACACTTGCTATACAGTAACTCATACTTTAATCACACTTGGCTGACATATGTGCTTTATTCATTTGGCCTTATTACATATACCATTTGCTTCAATTTGCCAAGCTTAAGGGTATTTTTTTCATCTGTTTTTCTAAGTGTGGGCGGTTGTGAATTTCATTTGGATTTCATAATGTGCCTTTTATGAAGCCCTGACAGATTGTAAGGGTGATCAAGGACCATGTAAACACACTAGAATTGGCTTATGTCAATAAGGAGACTAAAGTTTGATCACATCACTTATGTGATAAATAATGTAGAAATTTAGATAGCAGCATCTTTTTTGCTGATATTCGAACAAGTTGGGGAATAAAATGACTATCTCACATCTTTGGTTACATTTGTCTTTCCAGCTCTGGTTTTCTCTGGCCTGTGTGTATCTGGAAATCTGTTAATTTAAACAAAAAGTGCATAACTGTCTTTTCTCCTATTAAAGCCAAATTGCTTTTTGTTGACACATGGATTTAAGTGCTAACATCGTTACATGTAAATTTATGAAATAAGTCATTGTGAACCTAACATCTGGAAAACCTCCTTTTATTTCTTTTAATTATGATGCCATTATGGAGAGTGACATAAAAGGCACATTACATGAATTACCCAGGAAACACTGAAATGGGTTCATTAGTCAAAGCTACATGCATGTAGCTAATTGCAAGGACTAGTTTAAGCATACTATGTTCATCCATCAAGCAATGTGCCACTTGCGATAAAAGAAATGGTCTGAGCATCATGTTACAAAGCGTAATACTCTGGCCTCATCTCACCTCCTGTAAAGACTTTCCCAGGACCAGTTTAAGTATATTCTCTTATCAAGAGTGCCAGCATGCCAATTGACTGTAAAAGAGACTGCATTAAGAGTAATACTCTGCTCTTCCCACACATCTCTTCCTGCAGGACAATCTCAATCTACTTCTCACAGAAGAAGAGATGTACAGCCTCATGGAGACCTTCAAGCAGTGCAAGATCATCCCTGGTGAGCTACTGAATACAGGTTAAAGATATTTGGTTTTGGTAGATGGTAGGAACGCTTTATATTCTCAAGATGATATGACACAAATCACTATAAGACCCAAATTGGTACTGCCATTGCAGTATTGCTTTGCCACTGGTTGTACATGTCCGGAATGCTTGGTGATTAAAAGCAAAGAGATCCCAGATGAAATCTTGAGCACCTGTCTGGTCTGTGGTCACCTCAGACGTTTACTGCCCACAACATTGTTTCCTTGAAAAAGTGCATTTGCCCTCCACCCAGTCTACTTTGAAATGTGTAGTAGGCTGTGGCTTTGCTGGATGGCAGTCAGTGGGAGGATGCTTTTCATTTTGTTGAAAATCACTCACCATAAGATGATGTATCTCGAAGACTGCCAGGTGACTAATTAGGACCTGTGTGATGAATTGTTCCCTGCTGCTATAGAGTCGTGCCTGGTGTCAGACGAGCTGCTTCAGTACCGCCACTTTGTATCCAAGCAGCAGTTTGAAAAGGACCTGACTGATGAGCAGGAAGAGGAAGTCTTGGCCCAGTTTGCTGCGCTGGATCCTGAGAAGAAGGGACACATCGAGTGGTCGGACTTTCTCTATTTTGAGTCTCTGGCAGTGTTAAGGAAGTTTCGCACAGAGGTATAGTTGTGGATTAAGGAAACAAGATAATTGGGATAAATCAGCACCGCTTTTTTAACCTCACCTGAACTGTCTTCTTCCACTACCATGACTCTTGTTTGGGTTTACACTCAGCCATGGCCTGCATAGCCCTGATGAGTTTTGTTGTAGAACACTTTAATTATACCTCCAAAAACCTTCAAAATACTCTATTCCTTGTGATATAGAAAAAATGCATATATAAATGTAATTAAATTTTACAGACTAAGGGAGTGTTTAAACAATAATCGTTGTAGCTGTTGATGAAATGATCTCATTTTTCAGTCTGAATCTAAAAACTAACTGAAAGGCAAAAAATGCCCAAAAATCTGGCTTGCATCCAACAGCTGAACTATTCATTTTGTCCCTTGACAATAAGTTATCTTTTTTTGTTTGTTTTTGGCTTGACTCATTTCTATAAACAGGTATTTGCACGTAAAGTCTGTATGCAATGAACCTTCCTTTTTTTTAAATTTTTTATTCACAACCCTGTTTGTGCTGCAATACTGTGTGGAAAGTGGGTATTTTTCCTAAATGCAATCCTGAAGCTAACAGTTATTGTAACTATTTTGCAAGTTTTTAGTTTTTAGTTTTAATTTATTTTTCATGCATAAACAATGTCTGAGGATGGAGCCATGCATGATGAATAGAAATCTATTATCCCATCTGGATATCCCCCCCAGAGGCTAAGGCTGCAGACTAGCTGATGGTTCCCAGATTGTGGTTTGAGAGGTTAAATTTGAAGTTTGTCTGAGACTTTGGGTTAGTACGGGATGAAGCAATGTTGGCAGAATATGTCAGACAGTCAAAGTGTCACAGGAAATGACCAAGAATGGCTAAGATCAGCCCTAAAGTGTAAATTTTACTGAATTATAGCTGTTTAAATCACTAAAAGGTAAATGCTATTCTTACACTTCTTGGATTTTATTTTTTATAGAACTCACTGGTGCGTCTGTTAACTGCCAAGGAGAGAGACACTGCAAGGTCAGTGTTTCAGGGTCTGGATCTGGATAAAGATGGTGTAATCACACGAGCTGAATGCCGCCAAGCTCAGCAGTCTTGGTTCGAGAAGCTCAAGAAAGACTCGCAGTCCTGCAATGTGAGGTGAGTAGACCACATGCCACTTACAGGGATAATTGGAAGGAATTTAGGGAGTCATTTGTATGCAAACTGCAGATGGCATAAAAGGTCTGGGCACTTAGGGAATAGAAACAAGATAACATGAATGTGACACCCACCTCTAGTAATGCGATAAAGTCAGTCTTAAGAAAAAAAAAAGTCTGTCTTAAGAATGCTGCTGCAATAATCTTTTATCCAAACACACAAGATGACAGCATTTTGAATTAAACTACACCCACTTATTAGTTCTCTTTAAATGCCATACTCTTTCCCATCTTATAATATATTTCATTATTTATGTTAATGCATGAGATTAACCTTGAGATGTCTAGCTTCAATTTAAATTGTCCTAATTAGTTTTATGATGTAGAATTTTAAATGCAAAGATCAATCTTACAAAATGGCTTTGAAAAATAATTGAATTATGGATATTTAGTTAAAGCAATGTGCTGGGAGAAGAGCACAATGCTGGCGCTATGCCTTGGATCATGTGAAAATGCAGGGTTAATGGTGGGAGGTTTTAATCAAGCAGCAAGTGAAAGTTTAAGTTATAAAAAGAGCTTGAAATAAAACTAGCCCACAACTGAATACAAAGTCGGTACAATGAAGTATGGAATACAAAGGACTTGCACAGGACACAAGCTTCCCAGCCTGTGACTTATACCACTGTCATTGCCACCCTTCCTACCTCTTCATGTAGACTGTTAGGTCTTGGCATACTGTATTGCCACAGCTGATCCACCAAGGCACAGATGCCAAAGCACAGCTTGTGCGTATCTCTGTGATCCCAGTTACGTCAGACGGAATGGCAATATTTGACACCCTGGGATGAAAATGTGTTGGTGTAAGGAGTACCTTGTGACGTTGGGCTCACAAAGACTTTAGCTGTCAGCCAACTTAATTTTGTTTTTCCTCACTCTGACAGAACTGCTATAGCCAATAGCATTAAATGCTGTTCCTCAATATAAATGGTTATGTCATGGTTACAACTTTGAATAAATCATCAATATAATATAATCAGGAGCTTCGGAGAAAACTGATAAATCTTTGGGATGCTGAAATTAATATTGGATACCATTGATTAAGCCTCAGATGGCACTACATTAATAAACAGCCTTGATTCTGTCATGGAAATCACTGGATCACTGGGCTCAGGAATGATGTGATTGATTCAGTGTGCCACAAATGCAGGTTAAAGCTCTGTGATGCAAAGACGCAACATTTAAACATGATCCAGAGCAGTCGCATCTTCTCTGGGGTAAAACTCATTTAAAGTTAAAAAGTGTTTATTGGTTAGGTGAATTGAAATATGAAATTATTTTTGGAAAAAATGAACGCCACGTCCTCTCAACAAGAGATAAGGGACCATCTGGCTTGCTGTCAGCACTCAGTTCAAAAGCCTGCATCTCTGATGCATCAGTGCCTCTTAAGATTGACATCTTGCACATCAGAAAAGGACCATCAATCCAGAAAGGTATATACGGTACACGTTTAAGAGCAACATGCTCCCATCTAGATAACAACTTTTGCAGAGAAGGCCTTGGCATATTTCATTAAGACAAAGTGCACCTGTTAAGAGTGTGGCTAGTAGTCACTTTTAAGATGTCTGTGAGATCAAATTCAAAATGATCTTTTCCTAAAATCCAAAGGTTTCTCAGTTTAAACATTGTAATCTGTTTTTCTATTTTACAGAACATTCCAACATTTTGGAACTGGGGTTGTAGTTACCTGACTGGATATTTATTCATTTATTTATTTATTTATTTATTTATTTATTTTAAATACAAAACTCTGAAGGAGCTAATCCAAACTGCCAAGACATCTACACTATAGGAAAGCTTTTCTCGTTACACAGTAGTGTTCATCATGTACATTTGCATAAAGATAATTAGTTATAACAATGGAACTTCTCCATAATTGACTTGCTGTCAATATTTTTTTATTATATGCAAATCAGCAAAGATTATGATAACATCCGAAATGAAGGAGAAATGTCAGTTAATGCAGACATCCAGTACTCTTCCTACTGCAACATTTGCTGATTACATAATTTGCATCTCATCATTCTTTGTTTCCAAGATAATGAGGAGAATATTGATTATCAAATAAGTCACCAAAATGTACAAATATTATTCTTACAGTAAAAACTGACTCGGGTTTGAACAACTATCCCCGTTAAGTGTTTGGGTTAAGATGAGCACTTCTTTGGCCACTGTAGAAAATCTGCATGGAGTGAAACCCCCAAATTTGTGCAGTGTCAAAATATCCAACTGTGGTTTCTTCTGATAACCATTTCCACAATGAGTTAAGCAAACTAAATGTCATTGTTGCCACTGACAATGCATGACAGCACGTGTGGACTGTAACAGGACTGGGGTGTAATATTTCTTTGTCCTGGTGCAGAGAAGCTCTTCAGTTCAATTTCCCTTTAGCTCAGTGAAGACATAACAGAGGACTTCAAAGAAATTATTTTGGCGCAGTGACCAATGCAATAGCTGCTTGCACCACTGCAACACTGAAAAAATGGCAAGAGTCCTTAGAATTAAAATATTTTTCTAGATCTTTTCTTTTTTTTATTAAACATAGTACATTTCAATAATATCAAAAAAATATTTAAACTGAAAAATAACCCCATGTACATCAAAGGCGAGGTAATGTTTCCTTTATGTATACTGTTAAATAGAGTATTTTACTGTCAGTATGAGTCCTAAGTTTCTAACGCTGACATGGGCACCTGGATAAACATGAATAAATTGCCTTTTGAAAGGCTTTATGTGAGACTGCATCAAAATTGAGTCACAATATTAGATATGTCTCACAACATAATGCAATCTAGTGTAACACTACAAAGTGCAAACTGACAAAGCTCTCTGACAAACGGTCATAATCTCAAGACAAGCAGTTTGTTGCTTGACTGAACTACACAGCTGATGTTTGTGTCCCCTTAATGCAGCGAGTAGCTTTATTTATGGTTAAAGTTGTGAGGAACCCCAACTAGTTTCCCCAGTAGATGGAATAATGAAAGGAAAATTGACAGTGTAACCACTGACTGACCCATCAGAGTAATAATGGAGGAAAAAAAAAACTCTGATGGGGTTACTTCTGTTTGTTTTACAGTGTATGTGCATCAGTCGAATACGTGTTCAGATGATTTTCGCATGTTAAAGATGTAACTGCCACATGCAAAAGTGCTTGACTGCAGGTCAGAAATGTACTGAAATGTCCTCAGATTTGTACTGTAATAAATGCACTTTCCATCACTGTCACTGTGTGCCTGCATGTGCTCGTTTACCACTTGATATCTTGTGCTGTCAAATCTAAGCTGTACCATTCCATCCCTCTCACCTATTCGGCATCCCCCCACAGACTCATGGGATTCTGCTCTCCTATGAATTGTGGGTGAGTGTGACTCAGCACTGCATGGCTTGTCTTTTTTCCCCTCACTTCAACATCCTTGAGCACTACTCAGTCAAGTATTCTCGGAGAACCCCTCAGTTTAGATTTAATGTGCAATTTAACCCTTGCTTCATAAGGAGCCTAAGGGAAGGAGAAACTCCAAAGTGTCTCTTTCTGGATGTAAAGCTACCATAGACACGTGAATCTCAAGTTTAATGAGGAGACTGAGATGATCAGGTCTCGTTATACAGAGACATGGGTAATATTCAATCTGGCCTTTAATTATAGGGATTAAAAGAAATCCTTTTCTTCTCCTTAGGAGTGCTTATCCTTAAAATTCTTACTTTTCAGAGCACATGCATGGAAGTTGGGTGAGCACAGTGTCCATTAGGGCAACCCTATGTAGTACAACCATATGCATTTGTGCTGATTAAAAAGCAAATATACTAAATGAAACAGAAACCTCTGCTCCCTTGGATTGCACAAATTCACATGCAATGGTGTAAAAGGTAAAATGAATTTTAGCTTCTGATGATTAAGCATCAGAATTTATCAAGAGCTTCTAAAAAAATGACTAATACTTATGGGAGACAGCCTCATGAAATAGGCAGTTGCAATGTTTTAAGAAGCATATTTTATATGGCTTGTATAAAATCTTAGATCATTTTTATTTAGTTTTTTTAAATCGCATGCGAACATCCTGATTTTGGATGGAAAAGCTGATGCCGTCAAACAAATCTCACTGCCTGGAAAGGACCGCATTAAATGATTTGCTGACTGGAGGAAAAACATCTCTAAAAAAAAAAAGCTAGTTAAGAAAACATATGGTTTGCATTTCTTCATCATATAAACACATTTCTTACATTTTGGAGACAAAATAAATGGGTAATCATTCATCATCAGCTTGTCAAATTAAGGGATACTGTGTAACCAAGCTCCATACATTCAGACTGCATTATACCTGGTACAGGTCACAAGTCTAACACAGATTGATAATTGGTTAATCATGGAATAAGATCTATATTAATTGTCAATGGAAATTCAGCTTAAAGCCTTAAGACTTAAAGTAATGATGCAAAACTAGGACGTTCCAATTTCCCAGTAAGACCAACATAAGTGCCGCCACGTTCATCATAACATGATGATTTAACTTCTATTTCCTTTTTTCCCTCATAGGCAATGGCAGCTGTCTTATTGTTCATTGACTGCCACTTGATTTTTGACATTTTTTCTTTGGTACAGTATAAGTCATGTTGGCCCCATATGTGAGAGCAGTCCAGCCAGCTCTGGCAGTGAAAGGAGCAAGAATGATGACAGCAGGTTTGTTGCTTTTTTTTAAATATTTGTCAGTCTGTGGGTCAAAGTGATCAGTTATTGGAAAGTATATAAACGATTTTAGTAGATGCCAATTTCTGAAGTTCTTACAGGAAACCTTAAAAGCCTGCAGTAATTTTTACCCTAAGTCATGCTTCTCACCAGTCTACACATGTCCATTGTGACCTTGGTGTGGTAAAAATCTTTCTTGGGCAGAAACGTAGGAGTAATTTTGAGTGAAACAAGTCAGCCCAGAAGGCTGCATCATGGACAGTGACGTGACCTGCCTACTTCCTGCTGCAAGCTCTGTTTCCAATGCAAATGACTTCAAATTCACTTTCTAAGCTGTCGCCAAGAGGTTGGGGTGAATCCTCTTTGCCATATCATGACTTTTGAGACTTTGAGATTTTTATTTGCAATAATTGCAGCCAATTAGCAAGCTGTTCAGGCAGGCAGTGTTTTAGGATGAATACAAACTAGTGGAAGTTTCTTAGGTAGAGGTCTAACTGGGTTTTATATTAAATACAGCAGTAACTTCATTTGTAAGTATTTTTTTTTCTTCAAAAACCATGATGTGTAAGAATTAGTGTTGGGTAACTTACTTTAAATTAGTAATTTAGTTACATTACTAGTTCTATCAAAAGTAACTCAGTTACTTCAAGTTACTCGTTACTTTCAAAGTAACTAGTAACTAACTAGTAACTAGCTTTTTACATCCAACACGAAAACTGCAGTCATGGTGCTTTTGATTGTACTCAGAACTTGGAAATTCTGCTTTCTGAATAGGATGATGTAGGTAACACCAGACCGCAGATGAGCTGCATACAGGGCTGGACTGGGACAGAAAAATCGGCCCGGGCATTTTGACCGCCCCTCCCCCCTTCTTCCCAGCGCAAAGCACAAGGTTTGCATGCGGAGTGAAGCGGAAAAAAGTGCGAGAGACAGGGTGAGAGAGAGAGGGGGGGGGGGGGGAAAAACCAAAAAAAACCCACGGCTCGCGATAAGGAGCAGACTCGCGCCGCGCCGTTTTGTTCACGACAGACACATCACTACCAGACAGACTGCAGGTCATAACTTCTTACCTGAAGTTCAGTTCACCTGACGCTCGGACCGGCGGCCACCTCGGGCCTTTCCCTCATCCACCTGCTGGCCTCCACCACTTGCTAATGTTACTGAATCTGTGGAAGCTCCGCGATAGCACACGAAGTAGCGAATAACGACCCTATCTAAATCCCAATAACGATTAACGCGTTCCTGATTTTGGCATAATAACTAGTTACCGTGCTCGTTACCACAATAATAACCTAGTTACTGTAACACGTTACTTAATAACGTGTTAGTCCCAACACTGGTAAGAATGCATTAAATTAAGATTCCCAGACTAACCTGTGATTATTATTTTTTTTCCATCATTACATGTATCAAATTGCAATTATTTAAGGACACCTGAGCGTGTGACCATATGCCACAAGGCCCTGAACTGAGGCGGGGGCCTCAGTTCAGTTCCAACCCCGGACCCCTTGGTGTCCCCATGTACTCTTCCAACCTTCCCGTCTGGAAAAATCTCCACTGTTCTATCAAATAAAGACAAAAATGTCCCAGGAAAAAATGTCTTAAAAGGACCATTATCAGCTGGGCGTATCAGTATTGGGAAAATACTGCTATGCAGTTCATGGTCATACAAAGTAAAGTACATGCAGTAGGACTGATCAAGAACTATAGCTCTTATGGTCACTATAGTGAGGTGCCAGGATGACTCCTATTGTGGTGTGGTGTATTATTTCATGGCATTCATTTGCAGTTACAAAGATGTACAACTGCTGGCTCTTGTATAGAAATAAAAAAAATAAAATAATGCAACACTATCAGCAAACACAATTAATTTTGTTCAACAATCAAATTTTTTTAACTAAACTTTCTTTCTTTTACACAGGCCAGTGACCTGGGCAGACTTCCTGAGGGAGAGTGGCATCTATATTTTGGCTGCACGGCCTAATAGTTCTGCCATGCACATCAGACTGCCTCTATAGTCCAGGATCCGCTACTGCATTCAGCAGAGGGAGTGAGAGATGGAGGATGTACCCCCTATAGTCTACAGTTGAGTGAGGGAGGATAGACATGCTTATACAGTGACATGAGGATGGCAAGTGAGAGAACTGGATGAAGCAATGAGGTAGCAGATCAAGCCAGTGACAGAATCTCTCCTCCTCTGCATCATCTCAACACCACAACACTGACAATGCACGCTGACTGACACACCACAGACGCAAGTGACAGCAGCTGTCACAGGTCCCCACTCCAAAACCTGACAGCTTCCAACAAATGTGAAAGCTAGAACAAGTAAGACAACCCACTCACAACCTATTCAGCTGGTGATATTTCTTAAACTTTAAATGATCACACACAGTCAGATGAGCACCTAGGATGATCACATGAGCCAACCTAGACCTCCACAAGACCCCTGGGTGGGCACATTTGGGTGTTGGGCTTCTACTCTTTCACATGTTCTTTCCTTTGGGCCCCAAAATGTCCTAATTATAACACCATGCAACTGAAATGGGATTGTGTTATGCACCATTAAAACTGTTAATCACGCCACACAGAAGCACATGCAAATTAATTTCTGGTAGTGTTTGATTTGTGGGAGGAGATTAACCACGCAGCTACATTAACGGAATATATACCAAACAACATTGAAAGCTATCTGCATACATTATAAGAGAACTGCTATATATACCAGTATAAATTATCATGCATTTAAAAAGATGTATTTATTCCTGTATACTCTGATGTATCCTGTTTTCTCCATTTCACCCATGAATCTGTTCACGAAAATGCTAACTGTGAAAGGGAAAGAAAGCTAACCCTGTAAGTGACATGTATATACTGCCATATAGTGCATTTTGGTATTATTCTCTGAGCTGCACTATAACAAGGTGTAAATGCCACTCCTCGTATTCTAATGTCATTATTTGCACTGTAAGAATGAGATGTAGTTGGACTATTGTGACATAATCACTGTACTGAAAGACTGAGATCTGCTGGAAAAGTTTGTCCTTTGCTAATATGCAGAAGCACTCTTTAAAAACTGCTATGGAAAACGAGATGAAATTATATAATGTAACAGATTACACGATAATTTTAAGGCACGCGATCCTGCCCCTGAATCACTAGAAACCTACTGTAATGAATAGGACATTATGTAGTGTTTATGCCATGTAATGGAGGTTTTATGCTGGGTTCTTTTTGAAGTAAATAAAGTATGGTAATTAAATCAAATTGTGGTTTGAGGGATAATGTGCAGTGCTGAAATGCTTGCATAGTATTTGCAATATTGAGACTCTTCGTTTTCAAAGTATCAGCAAATATAATTAAAACTTTACAGATTTAGGGTTTTTTTTTTCATTTTAAAACTCAAACCATATTAAATGGAATGGGCATGAGGCTCAAATCAAAGATCAAATATTAATTGGAAAACTTAATAAAAAAATAAACCTAAAATAAAACTGTATGACCATGTCTGACAGGAAGGTTACCGTAACCAGTGGTATACCGATGAGCATCAATGAATGCACAACATATCAAACCTTGACACAGACTGGCTACAGCGAAAGAAGACCACACTGGTGCCACTCCTGTCAGCTAACAACTGGAAACTGGCTACAATTTGCAGTTTTGCTTAAATTGGACAATAGAAGATTGGAAAAGATGGCACTTTTTTAGTCTTGATTTCTGCTGCCACATTTGGATGGTAGAATTTTTGGCATAAAAACATAAAACCAGGGATTTGTTCTGCCTTTTATCAATTGTTCAGGATGCATCTGGTAGTGTAATGGGGTGGGGTATTCTTTAAGCACAAATTGTGCCCCTTAATACCAACTGAGTATTGTTTAAAGCAGGGGTAGGCAACTCCAGGCCTCAAGTGCCGGTTTTAGATATCACCCTTTGTCAACACACCTGAATCAAATGATTAGTTCATTAACAGGCCTCTGGAGAACTTCAAGACATGTTGGAGGTAATTTAGCCATTTAAATCAGCCGTGTTGGATCAAGGACACATCTAAAACCTGCAGGACACCGCCACTTGAGACCTGGAGTTGCCTACCCCTGGTTTAACGAATACTGCCTGCCTGCCTGTCCCTTTATAACAGTCTACCCTTCTTCTGATGGCCATTTCTAGCAGGATAACAAGCCAAGTCTATTCATCTCAGACTTGGTTTCTTGAAGATGACTGAGTTTATTGTACTCAAATGGCCTCCAGTTACCAGAGCTCAATCCAATCCTTACCCGGAAGGAACACAGACCTCAACCACACAGATGTACAAACTGTTTTGGCTAAACACTACAAAAATGTGAACTTTCTGACCAGAGGCAAAAAATAAAAAATTTGGTCCAAATTTACACAAACATTAAAGAAGCATACAAGGCGTTGCCCTCTGTCTGTTGGATCACATTTCACTGGCAGTGACTCCATAATATAGAACTCTAATCTGTAAAATCGGTTCAGCTGTTAACTCTTCAGGTCTGGAGTGAGGAGATCACTTCACTACTACAGAACTGTTTTGAAAGTGCAGCTTGAAACTGCATCAGGAAATGAGTATAAACTCCATGACAAGCCTATTTCTCATTTTGAAATAGCCCTTTACTGGCACAGTTAAACACACTACATGCAAATCAAACTCAAAATTCTGTATTGTTCATAAGCTTCCAAATCATCCAAGGATTATCTAAAAAGGGGAAAAACTACTACCAATACTACTTTACCAATGTTGTATTAATGTTTGATTTGGAACTGGTAGCTTTCTCATTCTTTTAGTATAATGTAATGTGCGATGTGACATCTGGGATTTATCTGAAACCAGACCTATAATGACACAATATTTGATCAACTCTTAGGGCCAGTGTAACTTATGCTAACTAGTTGCATTTGCTAAAAAAAAACCCAACAATTTGCATGCTTCAGACACGTTTGCATCTGACAGCATCCATTGCTGTTGGTGAGAAATGAGACTGCTTTTGTTTGCTTCTGTGTGAAATTGAATAGCCATTGTTGTGCAATGGTAGAATGAAAAGCTTGACAAGCGTAACATAGCAATAGAGTAGCACTGAATTTACACTTGTTTAAAATTCACTTATCAGACTCTGTTTGATTGCCTCATGCACTCTTTTTCCAAGCAGCTGAAGCAGACAGCATGACGGGATAGAATTGCTGCAACATCAACAAAGCTATGACTGCGAAGATTACACATTTCATGGAGTATAAAGAGGCTTTCCCTGAAAACCTCAACCATAAAATCTCAATATACAGCATGGAGGTCAAGAAGGTAGAACATTCAGAAGTGGCCCTTCATGGAGCAGTTTGAAACTAAGTGTTGCTTTTAAGTGTATGACCACTGGAACTTTCACCTACACACAATTAAAATTAAAACAACACTCTCTCATACCTACAAGAGGTTATACCATCTTTGTGCTAAGCGACTTTCCATATATTGATTGAAAAGAGTATAATTTGCCTCAGAAAGTAAAGGTGGTAAAAATAGAGAAGGGAAAATATACAGTGAAATAGTTGTCGGACCCTATAGCTCCCCAGTTGCTCTCAGGCTTTTTACTTTTATCTGTTAGTAATAGAACAGAGTTCAGCAGTTACATCTACCAGATGTTAAACTGAAGGTCAGACTAACTGTTCAAACTAACTGTAGGTGACAAACACACAAGCAGTAGAAAGAGAGAAAAGGCAAAACGGAGAGTGAGCGAGCGTGGGAGTGAAATCATTTAGATGAGGATGTTATGTAATTGTTTCATAACAGATTCAATGATGATCTTCTTGACCAGGCTAATTGCTGCATTAAATGCTGAGTCAAATGTGAAACTTGAGCTCTGAATTAATTCAAGGTTATCCCGCCTAAATAGCCTCACAAATTAATGTGCTAATGAGAAAGACTGTTTGAAGCCCCCTTGTGTGGACTTTGCATCATTTGGGATATTCAGCTTATGACTGAGTACTTTTTTTTTTTCTGCTGAAACAAAGGCTCCGAAAAATTAAGATTGTTGAAAAGTTGTTTGAAAAGAGCTGAAAGCAAAGCAGAAATTCTGACTTCACTAAGCTCTTTTCAAACAACTTTTCAACAATCTTAATTTTTCGGAGCCTTAAGCATGAAACAGCAACTCGAAGCAGTGAGTGGTATAAAAATATCTATTTCTCCTTTAATCAGTGTCATATTGAGTAGAAGCAGAAGAAGTATAAATAAATAAAAGTGCATTGTAGTGGTCTGCCCTGCTGCCTGTTCAGGGACTATCTTGCTTTTCACCCATTGTCAGTCAAGTTAAACTTTTCTTAGACCAAAACAAATGATGACAGGATGCATGGCCAATTTACCAATCAATTAATCCAAGAATGTAAAACATGCAAACTAAGCTATTACATCTTAGAAATCCAAACTGTTCTGTTTTATAGGGAGATGACTGTTTTTTGGGTTTTTTTTTTTTTTTTTGTATTTTCCATTTTTGTTATAGTTTCAATCAATAAAAATAACCAGTAATCCAATTCTGTCTACAGTAGATAAACCATGGCCTTTTCCTAAGTGCATTATGAAAAAAGTCAGTGAATTACATGTGAAGGGCTCTGTTGTCATAAGCATGGGAACTATCGTCACTTCCAAATTTTGCTTCCATAAATAAATAAATACATTTTGATGGTGCATTAATTTGTTCCTGTCTCCAGCAACTGCACAGTTGACTTTTGTTTGATTTCAGTGTCCCCAGTAACCTCTATACTGTATTTATGATCTTATTTTTTAAAGTACATCTTCAACAGAAAACAAATAATGTTGTTGGAACAGAGCTTTACCTTTCAGTTAATGATAGTGAGATGATTCTATGCCATCATGTTTGAATGTTAGCGCTTTAATAAAAGTAGTCTTTGCTTACTAGTCTACAAGTGTGCCAAATGTGTTATGCACAGATGTGAGCCTGTAAGAGTATCAAAGAAACAACGTTTTTGGGTTTTTTTTTCTTTTGAGTCATCTCTCCCCATGTGTGATCCAAAGGAGCTCTGTACAAAGGTTATCTGGCGTGTCCTACAAGGAGTGTAACAGGGCCAGCTGCTGGCAGAGGTGCTGTGATGCGGACGGCTGCTGTTGTGTGATGGCTTCACTCAGCAGGGATGAGTAATGGTAAACAAGTGTGGCAGTGCGGTCATAGCTCTGGGGAGGCAGAGCCAGAGGAGAGCTGCAGTAAAATGTCAGCGCACAGTTTCTTCATGGAGTTCACAGACTGGTTTGAGTGCCAATGCAGGATTTCTAAATAGGCAGTGAGTTCCAGATTGGCAACTATTAGGTTAAATTTTTCTGGTGATAATGAGTGTCAGTGGCAATGCCTTATCGTAGAGTTTGATTTGAAGGTCATCTGCATACATGGGAATACAGACACAAGCCCCTCCAGTCTCACTAAAAAACAAGACAAGACCTCAGTGGGGATACTTGCCATCCAACTCTATTTCTCCAATGCCATTTTTAGATCATCCTCCGCATGTAAGCAAATAATTCACATCCTACTTTCACCAGCACAGCCAACTTTTTCCTTGGAGCCAACTCGGTCTCTGCAACTGACATGAGCCAATTACAGTCGTCTGGTTCCAGGAAGTACAGCCGTTGCTCTTTTTTAATTTTTCTTTTCTTTTTTTTTCTCTTGAGCTAATTTGATTCAATGTACTCAGTGAAAGTGTTGCATTTGTCCACTGCACAAAAATATGCATTTAAAAGTTTGGCTCATGCTTTTTTTTGTTTTGGCATCTCTAAAAAATAAAGTTGAAGAAAAAACAACAAAAGCTGGCTATAACAAGGCATAAGCTGTGAAGGGAAAAATTAAATCTCTGTAATTGAACACCCCATGTGGATCGACATCTGTGTGATGCAGTCAAGTGTGGCTGGCCATGGATGTAATTTGGGGCTGTGCCTGCTGTAACATGCGCAGATAACAGGGCCTTGTGAAAATGTAAATTCTTCTCTTTTAAAACGGTCCAGCGAAATCCCACCTCCCCTCAGCTCAAACATCTCTACTGGACATTAAAAAAAAAACAGAGCCTTAGCTACTCATTATGTGCCAAAAGGCTGCACAGCTTTCTCTGCCTCCTGTGTCTCGAGGATGCTGTTGTGCCATTGGGGGTAGACATCGTTAACTCTTTTAAATCTCTGTCAAACTTTGAGAAAAATGAGTTGATAAAGTCAGGGAATGTTGGTGAGGGGACAAACAAACATCAAATGATTTTTTAAGCTTTTGCTGCAGTTTTGTGTGACTGCTAACAGGAGATACTGTAACAGAAATGTACCCCATGAGGTGCAATAACAACAGACAGGGAGCGAACACTAATAGCAAAACGTATTGCATTTGCTGTTAAATGTTCCACTTGTATTGCCGAAGTAACAGAACATAAAAATGTGTAGTTAATAAAAATAATGACAATCCATTTGCTGTGTTACAAGTAGCAACACAGTGTGCTGTTACTGTATGACTTATAATAAATGCACTTTACTAAAGCTAAATCTGAATACTTTTTGATCTTATTAATTGCACCTTCTCTTTCCCTGCTTTTTCTTTTATTACCAGGCACACAGACACCACAGTACTGCTCAGGGTGCTTGCCACCACAGCAACCTAATGAGTTTTCACACTGTCCAACAGTTAGATCGGGCTGCCTTACAAGGACTGGTGATTTGCTGCTTCGTCTCTATCTCTTTATCTCTACAGGGCATTGATACTTTAATCATCACAGAAGCATGGCTTTGAATTCAAACAATTATTTAGGTGACCGTATTAGGCATTCTCACAGCTGGATCTGATTCCTCATATTACATTTGTGAAATGTGTTAAAGGCAATTATACCAAGGAACACATTCATAATAGATATCAGGGATAGGATAAAGCTGCTGTGTTATTGTTATACCAGCAGTCTAAATTTTCCCAAAGCACTGTCACTGGCTGCAAGACATCATTAGCCTAACTGGTGGTATGAAACACAATGTATAAGCATATCATATTTAGACCTATTAACATATCTGCATCTATATTTATGTTTATGTATGGATTGGGGATTATGATACTGACAAAAAGACAGGAGGCAAAGCTGGACTTGGCAGAGTTGAAGATGATAAGATTTCCATTTGGAGTGGCCAGAATGGAAAGGATTAGAAATGAGTACAGTTCAGGCTTAGTCTGTGTTTGGATATGTGCACAGGAGGGATATGAGAATATAATAGGCAAATGATGTTAAATATGCAGCTGCCAAGCCAGAGGAAAAGAGGAAGACCACAGAGAAGATTCATGGATGTAGTGAAGGTGACTATGCAGAGGGTTGTCATATCAAAGGATGCCAGGGATAGGTCAAGTTGGAGGCAGGTAGTCTGCGGATCATCAAAGCTGAAAGAAGTGTTTTTCTATGGATTTGAAGGATTGCTATATGCATTTTAAATATAGCAAATGTTGCACATTTTCATTAAACTGTATTAAAGAAAAAAAGTCTCATGCTTCTATTGGCTCATTAAACACAACTCTATATCCATTGTACTGACCCACATTGCAGGCTACTTGACCCACTCTTCCATCTAGTGTTGAGTACGTGACATTACGTCTGTCATTATAGAGAATTAAATTGTAAAAGGTTATAATAGTCGAACATTAAACCAAAAGATTTATTATGGATAAGAGTAGTTTATGAAACAATAAACGACGGTAGTAGTGACGGATAATATTTTGCTTTTCACGAGGTCAGGGTGCATTAATATTTTGCATTTGGATGAAGTGCGCATGCGCATGGGCCGGATTCTGCTAGAAGGATCAAATGTTTTTGTTTTCGTGCGGGATGGAAGGTAGTTGACAGGTCGACATCGATATCTACGACGGCAAACGTTTCTCAGGTAAACAAAACAACCCTACGTTTCTTGTCGGTGTTTGTATTCATTAGTTGGTGTCACCTTTTAAGTCGAAGCAGATAGCATATTTGGGCTACATATGCTAGTAGGTTACCCAATGTTAGCCTTAGTAACGCTGTATTTCATAGCTTCTATTTCATGTGTCTTACAACAGCCTCGTGTTTATTTGGTATAATTTAGAGTATGAGGCCACAGGAAGTTGGAATGGAGCTTAGACGTTAAGATGAGCTAACATAACCGCAGGCATGTCACAACCTTTGATGCTAGTATGTAAACACAGTGCTGATAAGATCTAAACACGCTGCGCATACATGTACACACCTGTTTGACATCGTCTTCCATAAATATCATCATATAACCAAAAATAGCCAAGTTATTCTAAGGAAACTGAAATGGGAATGTTTTCATGTTGCAGGGTACTAGAATATTCCAGTAACACTCCCATTCAGTGGTATTTCCAAATACAGTTTCATACTTTTTCTAAAGTAAAATAAACTGGCAGATATCATAACAGTAAAACATCATTTGACTTTAAAACCTCCAGTGTCACTTGTGGGAGTGTTTCAGGTAGAGTTTTATTTCATTGTATAACATTATGAGGTCAATAATAAGTAATCCATTACTGTAACTATGGTTTCTGCTGTTCTTTTAAAAAGGTTGTCTTACCTTTACTTGTGTGTACTGACAGAGCAGGCAGTGCAGATTCCGTGATATTGTTCTATAAGTAAAAGAACAACAAAGTGTGGTCAGAGTGTTGGCTAGAAAATTGTTTTTGTTCTGTAATTGTATTTTTATATTGCAAATAACTGAGTGTAAGCTAAAAGTGTAAGGAACCGCGTTATATTTATAGGCCTATAAATGACCTGCAGTAATGTAAATGTATTCCAGAGAGAATGGTATACTCAAACAAATACACCCATCCTTTAGAGGAAATAGGTATCATGCTGAAAGACGTGTTTTATTTGGTTCACATTTAAACTAACATAACAAGACAGTTGACACTGAAACATATACAAGATATCTGGTATTAACGTCCCAGGGATTGTTTTGGAGTCAATAAAGGAACTCATAGTTGTTCAGTATGATACACTTAGAAATGGAAAAGTTGTAGTCTGCCCACATGATTCAGCTTGTTCTACTGCAGAAGTCACTATAAATAGCATTGGTACCTAAAATGTCTCTTTTGAGAGTTGCAGGCCTAAAAAGCAACATTTTAACCAGTAAGCCTTTAGCAGTTATAAATAAATCTGTAAGGTGTTATGTAGTCTCTTCTGACTTTACGGCTTTCTTTACACAGCTGAATCAACTCTACTTGCAGTGACCTTGTAACAGCCTGCAAGAAGACAAAGCCATGGGGAATACAAGCAGTGAGAGGGCTGCAATGGGCCACGGAGAGAAGGCGCAGCGGAGGGACAGCCGAGGTATCAAAGAGGGCGAGAGGCCAAAAATCCTCATGGATAGCCCAGAGGATGCTGATATTTTTCATGGAGAGGACATAAAGGTAAATTGGGCTGCTCTCTTAGAGGTGCATATCAGGTAGAATTTATAGCCTTCTTGGCCCTGTAGATCTCTTCAAACTCTAATCCTTGTTGATAAATAATATTCTTGTGTATGATGTGCATTTAAGGCACCCTTAGAAAAAGAGGAGTTCCTTGCTTGGCAGCAAGACTTAGAATCAGATGACAAAGCACCAACTCTGGAACGGCCGACAGTCTTTCGCTGGAAAGGAGATGGAAAGGAGGTCTACCTCTCTGGATCCTTCAACAACTGGACCAACAAAATTCCCCTTATTAGAAGGTGAGAGCATGTTATAAATCTGAACATGTTTTTCAGGTTGAATTTCTGGCTGTTTATCTTTTGAGATTTAAACTCGAGTTTTAACAGATTTCTTTTATTCCTATTTGCATATGAGAAAGGTTTACTAGAACAAGCCAAGAAGGCAAATCTATGTATTATAGGTACATGTGAGTTCTTCTTCTTTGTAAATGGCTGGTTTAACTTACCTGTGTGCCAAATGTTTTCTTTTCTTTTGTTTGTGATCTATCAAAGTCAGAACACCTTTGTGGCAATTGTCGATCTACCTGAGGGGGAGCATCAGTACAAATTTTACGTGGATGGTCAGTGGACCCACGACCCAGCTGAGGTAAGCCGTTACTCTCACAGTCATTTATGACCTGTTGTCAAACAAGCATATTTTACTTTACTTACCTAGACCTCAACACAAAATCTGCAGCAGTTTCAGTTTTTAAAGGCACTGCAGCTCTGCCATTCCTGTAAAGTCTGGGTAGACAAAAGCATATATTCACTAATGCATTAATATTATCATTACATTATGAGTAATAACTTGTGAGTGTATTAAGGCCACTAGTGTAGGTTATGATGAGCTGGCTTCATGACTGACTGCAGGCATGTATCTGAGTCACCTTATCTGATGTCATGCTTTAACAATAAACATCTTTTTTTCTCTCTTCAGAAATATAGTAACAAGTGTATAAAATATTAGCACACACATATGGTAATCAGGACAAATGGTGCAGTGGAGGGCCATGACTAGAGGTAGAGTAGTCATGAGTGGACATTAGTTTAAGAGGCTTAAGTGGTTTGCTTCACATCATGATGCTTGTGAAAGCAAACACTGGCCTGCTATTATATAAATTATGTCTTTTTGGTCTATACTTTTGAGCTTTATTTGTGAGTTTTATTGTCTCCTGTTTCCTAACAGCCTGTTGTAACCAGTCAGCTAGGCACAGTCAACAATATCATTCAGGTAAAGAAGACTGACTTTGAGGTTTTTGATGCGCTAATGGTGGATTCGCAGAAATGCTCTGACATGTCAGGTGAGTGCTGACAGCCACTGTTTATCTGTGCTTTTTTTAAACATTTACTGATCCAGACTACATGTCTGGAAAGCAGGGGTATAAAAGTGTTCAAAAAGAATCTTCATTCATTTTAAAGACCAACTTTTTTTGTTCCTGCCTTTTTTAATGGATTTCAACATTGCTGTTAAAATCTATAGGTTTGAAAATAATTTAATGTTCTTGTCATACTGTTTCCCCCCCCTTTTCCCCCCCCTCAGACCTTTCTAGCTCTCCTCCTGGGCCATATCATCAGGATGCTTATGTCCCTAAACAGGAAGAGAAGTTAAAATCTCCACCCATTCTTCCACCTCACCTTCTACAGGTCATCCTTAACAAAGACACTGGGATTTCTGTAAGTAGCTGTATTCTGAGATGAATTTGGCTTATTCCCACTTTCCCCTGCCTGCATTTCATAAAAATAGAATAGCCCTTTATTGTCATTGTACACGTACAACAAAATTGTGAAAAAAAAAATGCATCCACAAGAATAAATAATACAGATCATTTATTTTAAATGTTGTTGTTTTGTTTGTCATTGTTTCAGTGTGACCCTGCACTGCTCCCAGAACCCAACCATGTCATGCTCAACCACCTCTATGCACTTTCCATTAAGGTAAGGTTTCAGGGTGACTTTTAAGATTTTTGTGTTTGATGTTTTTCGGTAGCGTGTGAGAAAACTTGATCGGCTTTGTAAGCATTTTAACAGAAAGTGTGCGCTGCTGATGCTTTTGCTTTTAGCAAGCTTGCACGTTGTTGGCACAGCAGATTGAATCTATGCATTGCCAAAAAGGCTGATAAATGGGACAGAAGAACAGATGAAGGACAGATAATTCTCCTTCTTTCAACTCTCTGACAGGAAAAACAAACTTTACTTGCATTTCAAGATAGCCACAGCAAATGTCTGCATGTCAACAAAAAAAAAAGGAGTGGAAAACAACTATGTGTATTTTCCATTTCAGGTAGTGGGTGGTCAGATATTCACTTTTTTCCATTTGGTTTCTCTTGTAATGTAGTTAAGTAGTTGTACATGAAGCAGATAAAATGTTGCTGTATTTAGCTTAAACACATTTTTGAATGACTTTATGTTCACTAGTGTGACCTGTGAGAAAAACTTGCATTTTGGGGACAATCTAAGTGGCTCTGTTGAAACTTTACTAATTGTAATTTCTCATCTTCTTAATGACTGTTGATATATTAGTAATGCTGCTAAGTCACAATCTTGAATATGGATCACATTATTTCATTATGTCTTATGTTTGGTTGAGTAATCTGATTTAAAAAATACTTCTGTCCTTTAATAGGTTCTTTAAAACAAACTGTTCAGACAGTTCAATTCTAGAAATTGCAGTGCTTTTAATAGCTTAAAACTTAACTAACAAATAAACCCTTTCATTGTATTCATGAGATGTTGAAATCAAATGCAACAATAAATAGTACAGCAATGTCAAACAAAAATCAGGCATAATATAAAATAGCCTTTACTTGGTCTTCTTGGAAGTCTTTGTTACGTTAGGAGGCAAAAAGAAAAGTTCTGACAGTATTGCTTCTCCTGGATGAGGTAGTGTGTTTATGTGTGTGTTTTGTGCACCTCCATGTGTGTCTGTGTGTTTAAATGTGCTAGTGGATGAGTTATCGTGTGTGTCCGTAACCTTTAAAGGAGCATGTGGTGGCTGCAATGAAGAAAAGTGAGCATATCACCATTCTCAGAACTGAGGTTTGAGGCCACGTTTCCTGCTGCACAAACAGACACTCTGATAGTGTAGATGTTAGTAATTAATGTTAATAGTTAATGTTTAGGATAATTCAGTCTGCAGCCTAACAATCCCAGGTCAGTGACTCAGTGTTACTGGCCTGTGGAAAGAAAAAAAGAAAAAAAGCAAGCTTTTATTTTTATAAATTTCTTTTAAATATATAAAAAATATATATATTTACTATATATATCTGACACATTTCAATAGTAATACAATTTAATTGATATATTTTATTTATAATGTATATTATTAATCTAATGCTTCAAAATAATGTCACTTCATGTCAGAGTTTATTGAAGAGGTGATTTGATGAAGGACTCCCACCATGGGCACCCTTTCAAGTTTGTGAATGTGATAACTTGAGAAGAAGGTGACGCATCACCTTCAAATTGATGCCAAAAGTGTATTTACTAAAAGTTTTCTGAACAGGACTTTCAGAAAACATGACCTCAACTTAAAGGTCAGAGGTCATGTTTTCTGAAAGTCCTGTTTGTAAGGGTGATATTTTCTATATTGTCATTTCTGCTTAGAAACATATAATCATTTATGCTTAGAAATATATAATCATCTGTGTGCTGATAAAAATCATATCCTTATTAGTAGAGCAGGGTGATATGACCGAAAATATTTATCACGATATACATTTGAAAATTTGCGATAACGATATAACTGACGATATAACTGACGATATAATTGACACTAGACAAAATACTTTACAACTCCACAACTTTATTAGTGCAAAAAACCCCATCAATGTATTTTCACTTAAACAAGCAGCTGTTTTTTATGTGCATTAAAGTTATATAAAAATGTAACAGTGTAAATTTCCTGCTGACAGTTTAACCAAAAGGCATTTCCAGTGGAAATTGGCCGACATATCCTCAGCATAACCATGTATAATATCCACAAAACTTAAAAAGAGGTTATACACATAATACGGTAATATTATGTTGAAGCGCAGTACGTATCACTCCGTGAGGCTCCTGACTACGATAGCCGTAATGCTCCGACAATCCATCAAGCGGTGCGGGTTCGTAGCTTAGCAAAGTCGTACTGAAACATTTGACAGATTTTTGAGCGCCGTGTACCACATAAAATCGTTTCAAGGTCAGTAAACACAACCAGAATTCATACATAAGGCACACGGGATTATAAGGGGCTCTGTTGATTTTCAGAAAAATCAAAGGATTGATTTTAAGTGTGCTGTATTTTCCAAACAACACGATAATAACGACGACCCGCTAGCATGCTCTACTAAAAATAGTGCTTTGTTGTGTATCTGACGGACGAAAGCTAAACCAGTTCCACACCACTGAAGTTGCAGCATTTTTACAAACCAGTTCTGGTTCATCTGCTTCATTCAACGATCCGCTTTCGCTCTTCTCATTCTGCATCGCCACCATGTGCGTATGTAAACATAGACACTGCGCATACGCGTTTTACCCATATTCTATCGCGATATTTCATTTTCCTATCGTTGCCCAAAATTACACCAGTATTACCGTGAACGGTATGATATAACGTGTATTTGTAATTGCATATTCATGAATGAATTGCTTGCTGACAATAAAAAGGGCTCTAGCGAAGGAATCGGTTGAAGTTGGTTGAGTTCAGGTGAAGGAATCTTTTCCTCAACTTTGGCTGACTTCCCTTGCAAGCCACAAACACGGACAGTACCTTCTTGCCTTGTTTGTCGTGCAGTTGTTGGTCTCGCGTTTCCAGCGGGGTTTGTGCGAAGATAAACCCAACACTGTTAATACGAGAAACTTCAGAACAAGGTGACGTAGGATTTTGAAATCAATACCATAGATGTGTCTACCAGGAGGCTGGCGGTTGCCAGTATTTTCTTCATTTTTTTTTCTTTATCTACATTTATATGCGAGTCTGAACAGACTTGGGTGTGAACTGCTACTTGACTGGTAGGAGGAGGCCTGCAACCATGATGCTGCAATTCTGGTTTCATGTGTGTCTTAAAAAAGCCATAGCCCTACCAATTACAGTTTAACCATACTGGCTTATAGCATGGTGGAACTGTACATGGTAAGACTGATGCTACTGTTTCCATCCTAGTTGAAAGCATGCATTGCGTGAGGTTTTAAATTGACTTTTCCTGTGTGTTATGTCTTTCTGTCACAGGACGGAGTGATGGTACTCAGTGCAACACATCGCTATAAGAAGAAATATGTCACCACCTTGCTTTATAAGCCCATCTGATGAAGCATTCTTTTCTATATTTGGAGCTGTTGTTAACTGTACACCGAGTGTACAAAATGCTAGCCACACTTTTTTCAAAAAAAAATCTAGTGTATATTCCTTCCAGGTTTCACCAGTTAGATCCATTCTGACCAAAAGAAGCAGCCTTGAATAAGCACGAGGGAACAAATTAAGTTTGTAAAATGTTGACTTGATTCCCAGAAAAAAATTTGGACTGAGGGTTATAGTAATTGCTTTACAGTAATACACTAAAAGCAATACATACAAATAACAAATGATTCAGTTAGACAGCCACTTACTGAAAAACAGACAGAAAAGAGTTATTTTAAAGGAAGCCTGCTGTAAAAGGCAGTTTAAGTGATGATGCTGCTTTTCCCATGCAGTACATCACATCTGATTTTTGTGTCATATATCAGCGCAACTAACTAATAGCTGGATTGGATTGGTGGGTAAATGGGGTCACTGTGTTCACTTCAGTTCTGTGTTACTCTGTTTACTATAGGAATATTTAATACGTAACATAGACTATAGTAAAATGGCCTGCCTGCATTTGTATAGCGCTTTTCTAATCCTTAAGGACCCCAAAGCGCTTTACACTACATTCAGTCATTCACACATTCACACAATTATATAGAACATCGTGGTTTTTGGGCACCTGTTTTGAAGCCTGATGTTGGGTACTTCGAGTATTATTTCTTTTTCTTTTCTTTTTTTTTTTTTTTTTTTTTTTCTGGCAAACGAGTGGTGGTTGTGACACTTAGTCAAGTAAAGCATCACAGGAATTATGCAGTAACCTGCTTTTTCCCTAGTTTTACCCTGAATGCGACTGCAGTTTCCAAAGTGAACATAATTTATTATTACATAATATGACTGAAAGCATAAACTCATTAGTAAAGTGTTTACGGTGGTCATAAGTCAGTAGAAAAGTAGGGTTATTTTACTTCCATAAAATCTGATTTCTTTTTTGCAATGAGTGGGCTTTTCCCGTGCTGGAAAGATTACAGGTTTAAAGCACTACTGCTTTTATGGTAAATGGTAAATGGCCTGTATTTATATAGCGCTTTACTAGTCCCTAAGGACCCCAAAGCGCTTTACATATCCAGTCATCCACCCATTCACGCACACATTCACACACTGGTGATGGCAAGCTACATTGTAGCCACAGCCACCCTGGGGCGCACTGACAGAGGCGAGGCTGCCGGACACTGGCGCCACCGGGCCCTCTGACCACCACCAGTAGGCAACGGGTGAAGTGTCTTGCCCAAGGACACAAGACCGAGACTGTCCGAGCCGGGGCTCGAACCGGCAACCTTCCGATTACAAGGCGAACTCCCAACTCTTGAGCCACGATCGCCCCTTTAATATACAATCTTTGGCCACCAACACCCACTATAGCTTCATTTTAATAGCAAGAACTAACAAAGCATGCAGGGAGCCAGCAGTAAAGGGTAAGTGGAGGCATTTCATGATTCCTACACCAGTAGGTTTGCTTGGTTGGTTTGTTTGCAGTGCTCTGTGTATTAGTTTTGATTTGGCAAAGTCAGCTGATGACAGTTGACGGTGCTGTCTGTGCCAGCTTGTCTTTTGGCATTTTGTTTGTTAACGTCACATGCTGCAAAGCTTTTAGTGCATTTTAATAAAATGAAAAGTTGTGCTCTAATTAATTAAAAACAATTTCACAGTAAAGCAGCAAAGAGAAAAGCACAGCTTCTCTCACACTTTGCTAAAATGAAGGAAATGTGGTAAATTATTTTTCATTAATTTCTTAATGTTGTATTTATTAGTTTATTAAATATTGTTAAGTACCAAAATGACTACTAATTTATATATACTATATCCGGTTGTTCAGTGATGACGCGACGAATCCTACTTCCGGGTCTAAAGTAGTCTGCGTTTAATATGGCTTTTGTGTTGTTAACATGTTTAATGTTATGTATTTTCTTCTATTTGATCTCAAAAAGCTCCTAAAACAGTCAGTGATCACTGTTGACCTCCCTCGGCTTTTATTACCCTAATCATTTATTTAAGCTCAGTTTTTAAAACCTTAGGATGTAACTACAGCCCAGCCCATGCAGCAGTATATGAATGACTAACCTCGTATTGTGGATGGATTATCTCAGTTGTTCTCCTGGCTGAAGTTTGGTCCTTTTACAGCATCCTGCCATGCGATTACATTTGTTCCTGACCACCGAGAACACTCACGTTAACTTTTATCGAGTGGAAAAAAAGTTAGCTTGTTTATATTATGCTAACATAGCTGTGTCGCTAGCGGTCACGTAGCACATCATTATATACCAGCTAGCCCAACTTCAGTAACCCTACAAACGTCACTGCTGTTTAGTTTTCTGTCTTCATTTATGCTGGAAGTGATAACAGAGCTGTACGTTTTAATTTGTTTCCAAAACCCCGCAGTCAGGACATGCTATATTGTATTTAGATAGAAGCTAGCGAGCTAACTCCCTGCTAACTTCTAACTCCGTTAAATGTCATAAATTCCGTTTTCATGGATGCCTGGATGTTAAACTCAATTGTTACACCTGGTAGAGCAGAACGCTGATCATTTTATTAAAGATGAAAGACTTTAGACAGTTTTTCAACTCTCAGTAATGCCATAGTGATCGTTTGATATATGGACCTGCAGCGGAGTTTAGACCCAGACACGGCTAGTGACGTCAGACTGAACAACCGGATAGTGCTAAGACAATTAAGGGAACACTTGAATGATTGTAACTATGATCTTTGCTGTGATTTTTGAATCCAGCCCCCAGAGGGTTAATGAGTTTGGTTTTTACTGATTGTTGTTAGGTTGTTTTGTTCTGAAAAAAACTACACAATGTATGTCAGTAAAGATTGTTTTACTTGAATACTTAATTCGTCAAGATCTAATGTGTAATGTAATTTTCCCCTTTTTATTTGGTACATTTTGGTTTTTCAAAGGTTGTAAGGGAATGATTAAGGCAAGTGCATATACAGTGGCATTGAGTGATGCCCAAAGTGATGGCACCCATGTCTATATTGTGACTGAAAATACTGGCTCAGTAAATTCTTGTAACCTGCATGACAGTTATAGATTAACCTAAACATTATAAGAGGTGAGCAACTCTGAGATTATGCACACAATTTGTATTACCAGTTACAGTGCATCTCTTTAGTATGGTAATGTCACTCCATTCCCACTTAATCTGCCTCTATTTGTTCCAGTGACTGCCCTTTGCAGTGCTCAACTTTATCTTTTCTTAGCAGAATGTGGTAGAACATGAACACGTTTGTAATTAAAACAGATAAAAATGTAAGGACTCAAAATGATTACTAATGCTGAGAAAACCTCATTGAAAGACCTCAGATAAGTACGCGCTGCTTTTGTCTTTCTCGTGGCTGAGAAAACCACAGCGGCACAATGAAGAATGTAAATGTTGAGGTCAAAGAAAGACAAAATGCACTGTGGTAGCTTAACTGTTTTTGTGTTATGTTGTTGTTTATTTATTTAGTGATGATCATACTGAGCACATTAAATAAGTTTTGTCAACTATTCACCAATATGTATTCCTACATTGTTTTGTTGTGAAAACTAGTCTTAGCTGTGGTTATGACCATTCCAGTCAAAAGTTAGACAAGAGTTAAAAAGAAAAAAAAGAGAGCGAATAAGCCTTTCATTTAGGGCATGTACTCCAAATAAACTAATGTATGCATCTGTGTAGATTTATATAGGTGCCATCGCACACATCCTTCTTTTACTGATGTACTTTATCAAGAGTGACACCAGGTAGTTGCTCCCTACTGGTTTAGCTGATGTGGCATAGATCATTGTGAGCACCAGTTTCCTTCAAATAATGTTTCAGATCCATTATTTTGTTGATTTTAAACAACTGCTCCTGAAATTTGTGGTTATAATGTGTAAGCTTTTCTGCTCTGTGTGTTGTGTTGATTTGATAGGGCGTCAAGGACTGAAATTTTTTTTTAAAGCTGTGTGAATTGAACCAACATCATTTTATTTTATAATTTTTGTGTCTGTGCATGATATCACCATAAAAATATGACTCTGATTATTTTGATTTTGACGAAGTCACATTTGTTCATGTTAATTTTGCTGTCAGGACTGACATAAAGGTGATTGTGGGATGTTACCATGCTAGACATATAAATCCATTTCACGTAGTCATTTTAATCATTGCAATTTGCAAACCTTTTAAGCACTTTTTTTCATTCTAAGAAAGGTATTTATTAAAGAATATGTTTTTAAAATTTATATATTGTGTCATGTTTTAATTTATAACATGACTGCAGCCATTTTGATCATTAGAGCTGAACCTTCAGTAACTGACTGACCTTTGTGCAGTCATTACACAGTCATTCTTTATAAAGTGCATATTGCATTCCAGTCATATTAGGGCCCCTGCAGAATTGGGAAAGTATTTTATTTGTCATTTTCAGAGGACACCTTAAAGTCATACACCTGCATGGAGAATGATACTGAAAGCTGTTTTATACCTGTGTAAAATATCGGCAAAAACCTGTGTTCCAACCATATGGTACATTTTTAAAGTTTTAACATGAAATATTATATTCATCAACATCTACTCTTTAAATATATCCTAAAAATCCTATATGGCCCCTCTTCAAAAAATAAATACTGCTGTTATGAATTCTGAAACATGCTGTTTCCTGCTTTCTCCACTACAGATTGTTCTGTTAATGCACTTTGCATTGAAACTCAGTGGTCTGTACATCATTTGTTATCTACTGTATGTCATGTTTTATTTTTTTTATTTTTTATTTTTTACTTTATAATTGTTATGTAATTATTTTTAAAAAGTGACTAATAAATAAGTATTTTACATTGGCTAGCTGTGACATTATCTTTCATACTGTATGGGTAATAACTAGGGCTGGGTATCGTCACTGATTTCTAGAATCTTTTCGATTCAGATTCACATGGTCCCGAATAGATTCGATCCATGATTCGATCGATTCGATTTGAATCGGGGAAATTTTTGACTCAGACAGTCAGAAATATTATAATTCTGATCACTTATCAGTACATATCTATATTTTTGTATCTATTAAAAGAAAGCTGACACTTGCGAGGCTTTATCAAAGATGTAAGCATCACAGCAGATTCCTTTGTGTCGAAGTAACTGAGGGTAAAACACAGAAAAACATGAAGGAGGTTTTCCTGGTCTGGGTTTTTATAGTATATGACCTTAAAAATATTGTGGCGAGCTCAGACAAGGAGGAGACAGAGGTAACGTCTAGTCTTGCTTCCTGCAGTGTTAGCCATCGAGCACAGCCGTTTATTATCATTTAACAGATGAACACACAACGCTAACACAACTGCTCGGCGCAGCTCTAGCGTAACAACCAAAAAAGGCGCTCTCTCCATCCAGAAACACACAGTTGCAGAGAGACAGCGTTACCTGTAACCATGGCAACATAACGCTGCCGCCTGGAACAACAGAACATAGCTGTCAAAACAAAACCCCAAACAGCCCTGACCCGCTACATAGCCCCCACCTAAGGGGTCAGTTGTCCCCGACAACCCCATTACCCAACACGAATTCCTGCAAATGTCCATGTGTCTTATTTCGGCCCACCGACCGATCTCAACTGGCGAAGGAAGAGTCACTCGGATCAGAACATGGGGTGCCACCAGCATCCCCTGCCCCGAAGCTGCTGGAGCGAGCGATCGGTACGGTGAGAGTGTGTCCTGATGCAACACCACCATGCGGACCCGGTACACCACTTCTGTTAGACGCTCCACGACCTCCGCCGGCCCTTGCCAATGACTGCAGAGCTTGGGGGACACTCCTCTCTTCTGAACCGGGCAGTACACCCAAACCTTGTCGCCAGGCACGAAAGCTCCGCCTCGGCACCTGGTGATGCAGGCTCCTTTCAGTCGAACTCCAGCGCTGGCCTGGGGGATGTGGTCATGAACCTCCCGCAGCCGCTCCCTCCACCTCCTGTAGCAGTCCATGGCCACCAACACACCACGCCGGTTCCCTGCCTCGGTGACGGGGAAAGGCCCTAGGACGTCTACTCCCACTCTCTCCATCGGGCCCCCCGCCTGGTGCTGCTGCAGGGGGGCAGTGGAGCATTGAGTGGGGCCCTTCCGTGCCGTGCAGGTGTCACAGCAGTGCACATGAAGTTCCACATCCCGTCGACAACCAGGCCAGTAGAACCTTCCCTGAGACGGCGGAGAGTTTTGGCATTCCCATAGTGGCCAGCCCCCACCGAGCCGTGGACAAGCTCGAGCACCTGCGACTGCCGCAACCGAGGCACCAACAGCTGCAGGAGACCCTTGCCCTGACCGGGGGCCCACCATCTCCGGTATAGGAGGCCGTCGTGGGTCTCCAGATTGTTGTACTGGGAGTAGTAGGCCTTCACTTCGGGCCCCTGTCCAGACACCCCCGTCCAGCCTGGGCGTTACACCGCCTCCAGCCAGGCCCCCACCTGAACCAATGTCGCGTCAGCCTCCTGCTCACACTTCAGCTGCTGCGTGGTCAACGGGAGCCATCCCCCTCCGCTGGCTGTGGCCTGAGCAGTAGCCACGCCCAGTGCCTCCTGGCCCCGCTCCTCCTGTCGTTTCGAGGGGGGCAGCCGGTGTGGGTGCAGACACATGGGTTGAGCAGAGCCGATGTCGATGGTGCGCTGAACCAGCCGCGTCTGCCTGCAGTCTTCGTCACTAGCGGCAATGATGTCCACATTCTCGTCCAGGAGGCACCTCAACCGATGCCGCTGGTCCTACGCTGCTGCGCTGCCACAGGTCATCAGCAGCTTGGGTTGTCTCGGTCGAGGGAGGTTTGTCGGGCCTAGAGGCTGGGGCTGAGGCGAGTAGAGATGGCCCAGTGCCACCGGCGTCCGAAGTCTGTTGAGCGGCAGCTGCCTGAAGCCCGGCTTGTCGGTCTCTGGTCCCCTCCGTTCCCTGCTTTTGACCGCACTGGAGGGCCAGAGTCTCTGTACCAAGAGTGATAGCCAGCTTCGCGGTGTCAATGCAGGCCCCCCAGCGGGTCAGCAGATCAAGGCCGATGATGCACTGGTCTTGGATGTCATGGAGCCAGAAGTCGTGCACCAGCTCCAGATCCTTCACTCGGATCCGCAACGGTTTCTTCCCCCGCATGTCAGTTCTCTCCCCTATCACAGTCATCAGCTGGGTGTCGGTGGGCGACCAACCCATCACAAGCGGCCCGGACGTTCCAGGGATCACACCAGGTCGTATTAGGGAAATGGTAGACCCCGTGTCCACCAGGGCCTGGCAGGGCTGGTCCTCAACACAGCAGCTCAGGTAGAGTCCCTTGACACTCTACGTTAACACAACCGCTTGGCGCAGCTCTAGCGTAACAACCAAAAAAGGCGCTCTCTCCACCCAGAAACACACAGTTGCAGAGAGAAAGCATCACCTGTAACCATGGCAACATAACGCTGCCGCCTGGAACAACAGAACATAGCTGTCAAAACAAAACCCCAAACAGCCCTGACCCGCTACAATAACAAAGTGAAGCAGAGCAAAGTTACAGAGGTTTGATTAGAGACACACGTAAGCATTTTGCATAAGAAGTTTCAATTTGTTCAGTATTGAACAGCAGAAATGAGGCTTTCTTGTTGGAAGTAAGTAAAAAAAAAAACAGCGGCCGACACCGTAGACTGATGGGTAAGAAGTAGGGGTGGGTTTTGATTATCGATTTAGAGAGAGCTCTACATGAAGTGTGATTTTATCGTGGTGGAAGCAAAACAGCAAAAGTAAGAGGAAATACGTGACAATGTTTATGTAAAGCGAAACGTGCAGCGTAATTTGGATGGTCTTTGGCTGCTGGTTCAGTCAATATTGTTTGGAGAGAGAGAAAACCTGCAGCTTCAGAATCTAGCGCAAAAAAGACGAAAACACAAAGCACCTGCCGACGCTTCAAAAGCTGTCGGCTTTCAGCCCCGACGGCGTTTCCGTGTCCGTGCCGTCGGGTGAGAAAGGCGACATCTCACTGATTCGGATGCGTTGGGTCCGCGTTTTGTGTTTACGTCTTTGTGCAGAATCTGTGTTCCTGCTCTCATTTACTGTTTTATACGGTGGCCCTGAGAGGCCAAATCGACTGCAACTTCAGAAAACACCAGCAATAAGAAAAACGCTACAAAAGCACACAAAACACAACGGAAATAAGGAAAACGACAATGGAAATAGGAAAACATACAACGGATATAGCAAAAACGACAACGGAAATAGGAAAAAAGAACAACAAATAGGAAAAAACACAACGGAAGTGTTTCTGGGGAGACAAAAACCCGATGGACTAGTTTCAGGAACCCAAAACATGGTAGGCGTGTTTTATCATGATTCGTATAATACTGATGATGGCTTTTAGGCTAATAGTTAGGTCTAACACACTTACCCCTCACAAAACCGATAGATCCTCCACTTCTTTTAAGTGTCTCCCAGAGCTCCGGGGGATGATGTCACACAGGTCCTCCCCCATTTCGGAAGCAATCGGCTGACTGCCACGGTGAAGGAGGCTAACCGTGGTCAATAACTGTTGCGCTCCAGGTTGTACAAATAGATGAAGAAAAAAGAAAGGTCCGTCGTTTTAGCGCATTCCCAAAGATGCGGAAAGGCGAGCTAAATTGATTAGCGCTATTAAAAGAGCCAGGAGTAAACAAAACAAGACTGAAAGATGGGACTCCAGCCGTCGGATTCCGCTTGTGCAGCGATCATTTCATATCGGGTAAGTTACCAAATACAAGCTTTCTAACATAAGAATTTTCATTTTTTACTAGACTATCATTGTGGTTTCTGATGAGTGCAAAACCACATAGTTGCATGCATCGTGGCCTTTCTGTCGTGCTTTCTAAGTTAGCAAGCTCTAAAGTAGAAATACTGAAATGTTTATGTTTATTTTTTAGGCAGAAAGAGCGATAATCCATTGAGTCCGGACTTTATTCCAGCTTTTTTCAACTATGTTCTATCTCCAGAGAAGAGGAGAAGAAAAATAAGACTGGATGTGTTCAACAGAAGACAGAAAGCAAAGCTACAATGGATAGAGCAAACAGAGATTGACAGACCACATGACTTTCGCGCATTGCATTGTGGGCATGAGTGGCAGCAAAATCAAAAGACTGCATCAAGCGCTAGCATTTCCAGCACCGGTAATCATTAATTCTGCAGTTTTAATCCCTACTTGCATTTTATTTGCCCCAAAAACAGTTATGTACAAAATGACGGAGAACACGGCAGGTCTGTACAAAGACAGACTTGACAAAAAGAAAAAAAAAAAAAGTACGAGGAAAAAAATCAAAGGAGTGAAACGGTTAGACCTATACTAGCATACAGAGTGGACTAAGGACGTTAGCGTGCTGAACAACTTTCATCACGGACATATTTATTATTATTATATGGTCCTAAGTGTGAGTGCATACACTCACAAAATGTTTAGTAACTTCAGATCCCTGCAACAAGCCCAGGTCCAGTTTACTTTGGTGATTTGGACTATTCCATTTCACAGCTGTTGTTAAATTTTTTTTCTTTATCTCCTGTACAGGCCAACGCAATCTATTTGTCATTTCAGGTTGTAGTATTACACAATATTTTGAGCTGTAATAGAAATAAGTGTTTCGTAATTCATTCAATTTATTGTCTTTATTTATAACTGGCATTACTGTTTCGTTCTATTATAGAATCTCACAAGAAAGAGGCAAAATTGTATTTCATTATGCTTTATTAGCTGCTTTGGTGAATCTGTGGTGCCCTTCCAGTGATGTAAATGAAAATGATGTGACTGATGTGCTCAACCAACAAATACACATTATAGCTCTCACTTTGTTTCTTTATTGTGACTTGACTTTTGAAGGAAAGCTTTCTTACTTACAGATATCAGAATAAGAGAATAGCAGACGTCACCTGGGCTCACTATTTTTTGTTCTTCACATCCATCTAAATGATTTCTACTAACCACGTTTCATATTCTTGATTAACAGATACAGATCAGAACCAAAATCAGAAAAAGGTTTTATTGCCTGTGTCAGTGAACAAAATTCTACAAACTAGCCACTTGCTTCAGTGGTAAGGTGCAATATAAAACGCTGAATTATATAAATAACAAAAATAGCATTAATTTAGAATTTTAATTTAGGGTTTGATGATCTTTCCCTCTTGTGTGCGACATTGGGAGAGGTTGTGATACAGTTGGTCTTGCTCAGCAGCAGTCAGAGGTAGGAGAGGTGGGAAAGCTCAGAGGCCAGGATGATCTTTTGCAGATTTCTCTTTTTTATTTTGTTTAGAGTTGTTAAAAATTATGTAATTGCATTGCTGATACTCCGCTTTCTTTAAAGACTCCTCACTTAGGATGACCCACTTGCACTTCTTAGATGTAACAGCTATCTCTTCTTTTTTTTCCACTGGTATGCTGCCATGTGCTGAACAACACAGCTGACACATGTGAGCAGCTCTCACCAAGGCCAGCTGTGCAGTTACAGTGTGCTCCCAAGACAACCCCGTCTTTTCTCACTACTACCCATGGCTTCAACTGTGGGTCATTTAGCCTTTGGGAATGTTGAACCTATAAATACAATTACAAATGTTAAAAATCTTGGTTAAGTACACCAAAAACACAAAATGGCTACTGACAACCAGACGCGTTTGAGCAAAGCTAATGTAAACAAAGGACAACGCTAACAATGCTAACGTTACACTGCCTGGGATAATATGACACTTACCTTTCCAGTGATGATGAAGAATTTTTTTTGCTTGAAGATTCCACAGCCGAATGTTTGTTACAAAGCCAGATTGGGTCCATTTGTAACCCTCCAGGCTTTTGTAGGCTTTTAAAGAGTCCCCCGAGTAGTGCGATGGGAAGTTTATAAGTTATATATGTCCGGATGGCATAGATCTGGGATGCTGAAATACTTTTGAAAAGCATGCCAGGAGCATTATACGGGTCGGTAATATTTAACCTATTTATTTTTTTTGATATACAACTCGATGTCATGTGAATTAAAGTGGGATGAATACTCCGATGGCTGAAAAGTTTCTGCAGTGCCGCTTACAATGGCGCTGTTCATGTTGCTGCCAAAATGGTCACCTGACAGCTGGTAGTCACGTGGGGTCCGGAGCTTATTTTGCTTCCTGCAACTGGTCTGTCGGATCTTTTTTCCTATTTCCGTTGTAGTTTTTCCTATATCCGTTGTGTTTTTTCCTATTTCTGTTGTTGTTTTTCTTATTTCCGTTGTGTTTTGTGTGCTTTTGCAGCGTTTTTCTTATTGCTGGTGTTTTCTGAAGTTGCAGTCCATTTGGCCTCTCAGGGCCACCATAGTTATAGCTGTTTTGTGGTTGTAGAGGTTTTGTGAGGTTTAACCTGAGATTCTGGCGTTTCGGGCAAAATAAATGTATATTTAAAAATCGATTCTGGATTTTAATGAATCGATATCACGTTATCCAAGCCAGAATCTATTTTAATCAATACATTGATAATCAAAACCTACCCCTAGTAATACCTATCTGAAAGATGGGTGGAAACAAGCTTTGCTGATTATGAAATTATGCATTTTCTAAACTGCAATCTTGTGTGCATCAAATGAACCTTGGTTATACAGTACTGTGCAAGTCTTGAGGCTTTATAGTTTTCTTGGAAAAAGGGAAATAGGTGGAATAGATTATTAAAATCTGCAAACACAAATGGAAATATAATAGATATAGCAAAAGCAGAGTTTGTACTGTTCTAGCAAGCTTGAAAGTCAGTCTTTGATCTGACCACTTTTATTCTTCAATGCACCGCCTGAACTCTCTTCGGGAAACTTTCTCTTAATTACCTTTTGTTTTGTTTTCTGTCAAGATGAACCCACACTGCTCGAAGAATTTTCCTGAAGGAAAATGCAGCGTTTTCAAGACGCTCTGGAAAATGCATACATTCGCAGACGGTGCTTATGCGTCACAGTGTGGACAGCGAAAACAGAGACTTTTGAAAACGATGACGCATGTTAGTCATGATGCAGTCATGTGACCAATTTAACAAAGATAGCAGAGGGCATTATACAGCAGTTGTTTTGTTTGCTCTCAATTTTGACAGCCCTATTAAAGATCAATATCAGTTTGTACATGCTTCAGATAGCTTTTCTTCAAATTCTTTAATTCTCACTCACTTTTGCAACTTTGTACTTTTGTGTTACTCGCAGCAACAACTCCACCTCATTGTTAGCCCATTTAAAAAACTTGGTGCATTTACCAGAAAGTAAATAAACGGCAGACAGAAATGAGGCAGGCCGAATCTTCTTGCGTTTCACTCATGCGCAGTACTGGAACGTAAGCGTTTTCGGCCGTTTCAATGTGGATGCACAACTCCGCGAAAATGACTGAAAACGCTAGTATGGACGCAGAGCATTTTCAGACAAAAATGCCGTTTTCACATCTATCAGGGCTAGTGTGGACGTAGCCTTAAGGGATGATTTTGACGGAGTCATAGGTCAGTGTTAAGTAGCTTAACAACCAATAAAAACATTCCTCTCAAAATGATCAGGTACAAGGACTAGACTGAAAATGAGTGACAATGCAACCATTCTCCAAAGAAAATCTTGGAAAGACCTTCAGAAAGTCAAGAGAGTGCTCAAGACCACTTTAAAAAATCTCCTTGGAAA
This sequence comes from Haplochromis burtoni, assembly GCF_018398535.1. Classification (NCBI taxonomy): domain Eukaryota; kingdom Metazoa; phylum Chordata; class Actinopteri; order Cichliformes; family Cichlidae; genus Haplochromis; species Haplochromis burtoni. Next base: position 84,765 of record NW_024582993.1, on the reverse strand, counting down.
AAATTATGAAAATTTGGGGCATGGCTCAAGACTTTTTTCTCAGTACTGTATTTCATTTCCTTCTTTGGTAATAGTAATATGAACAATTAACTGGTTCATAGAGTCATAGTTATGTACATCAATGTACTTCTTTCGTTAAAAATGTCCCTTTAATTTGGCATACCCAAGCCTTTTGACCCATGAGCCCTGCAAACGTTTATCTGCGTGAAAAAAGCTCAGAAAGCTTATTTTCAATAACAAAAAAATCATATTTTGGAAAACATTTTATCCTGCACAAATAGTACAACATACAAATCCAGGGGTAAATATACCAGATGTTATCAATTATCAGTACTTGTAGAATGTATGGTAAAAGTATGACAACCTACATACAACCTACATACAACCCACAAGTATTTGCTGATATTATAGTGCCTGAGCATTATAACAGACTGGGTCGTTTCTGCTGACTAATATTTTAAACAATCAATGGACTTGAACAAAGATCCAGTAATTACCCAGTAAACAAAACCAAACGTTTCACTAATATTCTAATCCTAACTCAGATATTTACAAAAAAACAAAAACATGATTACTTAACAGAAGCAACCATTAACACATCTACAGAAATCTGAACACAAGGTCCCCGAGTGTGAGAACGATTATCCTTTTTTGCATATGTTGGTTCTTTGTTCTAAGAGTCTACGTGACCCTGTGTAGTATGAACAGCTGACAGACAAGGTTCCATACCTGATATATAAACAGGCCTGAACATAAGTGGGAGCTACTCTGGGATTAAACTTCAAGATGAATGCCCTCCAGACTGCATTTTTCTTTGCTCTAGGCCTCTGTATTGGTGAGTACAGCATGTCTGTTGCTGTTAAACTATACATATCATGAATAGAAACACATCCCATTAGGGTATAAATCATACTTCTATCCTGTGCTTGTGCTTCAGCCCAGTCCTTAGACTACAAGGCACTCAACCAGTTCAGAAATATGATCCTGTGTGTAATGCCTGATAGCTGGCCTGCTCTTGACTATGCTGATTATGGCTGTTATTGTGGAATGGGGGGGCTCTGGCACACCCGTGGATGATCTGGATAGGTAATGGGTTAGCCATTCTACTTAACACATACCCCAAAAGAGTTTTTTTTCTCAGTAATCACCATTATTCATGTTTTGACTTGTAGGTGCTGCCAGGTGCATGATCAGTGTTACACTGATGCTATGCAGCACCCTGAATGCTGGCCCATCCTGGACAATCCTTACACTGAGTTCTATGACTATAATTGTGATGACCAAAATAAAAAGATCACCTGTGGCAGTGAGTACTCAAAAAAGCTGATTGGCATTTAACTTTATAGTAGCACTTGTTGGCCTTCTGGTTATTGCAAAGTGAATTTTGAGCTCTTTATTTTCTCTTCTTCAGACAATAACAATGAATGTGAGATGTTCATCTGTGAGTGTGACAGAAAGGCTGCTGAATGTTTTGCAAGGTCTTCTTGGAATCCTGAGCATGAGCACCTTCCCAGTGACCAGTGTCAATAAAACCTCTCCAAACAACTATATTGAACCAAGAATTCAATCTTTCAGATATGTTTATCCTTTTAAAAGTGATGTAACGCTCTTTCAGTGTAGAAATATTGTGATGGTTAACATGGGTAATGGGATTTTGTATGGAGCAGCCTATAACCATCCATAGCTTCCTACATTCACTAAATTGCTTATCTTGGATTGTAGTTGTGATCCTGCATTGTTTCCTCTGTTATATGACATTTGCCAAAGTATAATCTTTAAAGATTATTGCCAGTAGAGGTCACTCTGCTCTACTTGTTTCCTTTTGTGGCCATCAAGAACACATTGAAAAGATATTATTGACATGGATTAATTTGATGTTTAGTCTGTGTTGGCTGGATTCAGTATAATATCTGTTACATTTTGTAACACCAAACTTAAACTAATAAAAACTGAACAGTGAAGTGAAGTAGATCTCAAAAACCAACACCTCTCAACAAATATAAAGATCATTTGGAGAATGGTTGATGTCAATTGTTTCACATAAAAATTCATTGACATCTATCATTCTTGAAAGGCTTACAAAACCATTTCTAAGGCTTTGAGACTCCAGTGAACCACGATGAGAGGTTCTAATAGAAAAATTGGTTTAATGACCTGTAACATGTAAGTCTGCCAAATTTGCATTAAAACAAATCACACAAATTGGCAAAGGAAGCTTTTTCATAGCACTGCTTTCACACCGTTTTTATTTATTTAAAAATAAGATACTTTGCATCAAGCACTATAATGTAGCATTTGCAACATATACAAATACACATGATATACAAAATATACAAATAATTCTACTAAGACTTGCATCTAGTCGTTTTGTGTACTATTATGTCTGTTAAGGTTCTCTGGATGACTATCCAGGTCATCATAGTCAAAGGAGCTTGCAAAGAAAAGCGTCTGGACTTCTTTAAGTTGTTTGAAGACGTTTCACCTCTCATCCGAGAAGCTTCTTCAGTTCTAAGGTCAAATGGTGGGGAGTCCCAGATATAAACTTAGTGGGAGTATCCCTCCACAGAGGGACAAAAGGACCCCCTGATGATCCTCTAATTGCCTGAGCCAAGGTGTGAAACTGGGTGTGGGTCCCAATCAGCCAGGGTTTCGGGTTTTGTTCCCTCTAAGCCTGAAGGGAAAAAGAAGGAACACATGCATGTAAAGGAAGCGCTCAAAACGTGCGGCTATCCTAAATGGGCGTTCTTAAAGTCAGCAAAGAGGCACAGAAAAGAAGATCAGACACCAGAGAGGGAGGATAAGAAGGACAGATGCAACAACATTTTCATCCCCTATGTAGCCGGTGTATCAGAAAAACTCAGGAGAGTTTTCTCCAAGCATGACATCCCGGTGCATTTCAGACCCAGCAACACGCTCAGACAAAAACTGGTTCACCCGAAAGACAAAACTCCAAAACACAGACTTATCAATGTGATGTATGCTGTACAGTGCAGCGAGGAATGCCCAGACCTCTACATTGGAGAGACCAAACAGCCACTTCACAAGCGCATGGCACAACACAGAAGAGCCACCTCCACAGGACAAGACTCAGCAGTCCATCTGCATCTAAAGGATAAAGGTCACTCTTTCGAGGATGCCAATGTTCACATTTTGGACAGAGAGGACAGATGGTTTGAAAGAGGAGTGAAAGAAGCCATCTATGTCCACTGTGAACGACCATCTTTGAACAGAGGCGGGGGTTTACAACACCAACTCTCTGCCATCTATAATCCAGTTTTGAGTTCCCTCCCCAGACGCCTTAACACCCACTGACACCCTGGGCCATCTGATCTCAGGAATTCGCATGATAAGGTGGGGCCAGGTTTCACAATGAGCTCACCCAAAACCCTGGCTGATTGGGACCCACACCCAGTTTCACACCTTGGCTCAGGCGATTAGAGGATCATCAGGGGGTCTTTTGTCCCTCTGCAGAGGGATATTCCCACTGGGTTTAAATCTGGGACTCTCCACCATTTGACCTTAGAACTGAAGAAGCTTCTCGGATGAGAGGTGAAACGTCTTCAAGCAACTTAAAGAAGTCCAGACGCTTTTCTTTGCAAGCTCCTTTAACTGTGTACTATTATCATCAACTATATCAACTATAATCATTTAATCTTGAAAGAAAAAAAAAAGTTTACCTTTCATTGTTGCAACTCTGTGGGTGACCCATTTTTCTGGATTGACTGAATGTGACTGTTATAGACCAATGACTGTAGAAAACATGGACAACGCGACCGCACCTCCTCCCACAATGGTAGGACCCCAGTCTGACCACTGTTCCATCCGATAACATGTAGGAGGCGGGGTTTATGACCTATACTGCAGCCAGACACCAGGGGGCAATAGAGACGTTTTGGCTTAATTTTTGGGGAGCTGTCCCGTCGTCCATGTTTTCTACAGTCATTGGAGACGTGCACATAACTTGAACTAATCACAGACACTATTTCCTATGTTTTATGTGCTGAGTATGTGTTTAATGTTTTTATTAACACCATTGATCCAAGTACTCACGTTGTTTTTTTTCCATCCTGGAAGATAAAGAAAGAAGGTAGTTTGATATAAACATTAAATACATTTAAATTATTCCAAATAGATCATTCACTTGTTGTTGTTCCTATCGTAGACAGAGTTTTAGTTAATTGTGAGTTTATAGAAAAAGCATAAATCATGTCACTACAGTCTACTTGCTTTTAGCAAGCCACTTCTGTTAGCTACCTAAAGCTCACTCTTTGTGATCACAGCTGTGGCTGCAGCCCACTGGATCAGTCTGCAGGCTATTGTTCAGACAACATGAGCTTTAGCACTGTAATCACCAGCAGCTGGTAGCTGGCTTCTGGCCACCACCCAGCTGTGCCTGCTGCTCTCTAAAAGATAAAATGAGAGAGAAAAAAAGATATCGACCAGTGAAAAGTCTTTCTCAGACGTAATGCCTTGTGTGGATGTCTGCATACTGTCTTTTAATATTTATGTAGTAGATGCCATTATCATGGTTCCTAAACAAATGACTATAGTGTTGATGGCTATGCCTTACTTTGACTTGTCTGAATTGATGAACAGGAAACCTTAACGTCCACACTGTTTCAATTTGGGGCTTCAGTATCTTGCCCAAGGACTGTACCCCAGGTCTCCAGAGATTAGATTGTGAATACTGTGCACTATAGAATGCAATGGGTCCTCAAAACAAAATGACAAATGAGGGTGTTTATCAGCAGCTTGCAAAATGACCAACATCCCAGTCCCACTGGCAGGAGGTTGTCATTTGTCACTGCGGTTTTCATGTGGCAAAAAATACAAAATATAACATGCATCATCAATGTGGGTAATTAATTTTTAAGAATGAAAATGTTTTTAAAGAATTATTTTGGAAGCTTTATTCAGAGAATGTATCTCAGTACTGGGAAAAAAATACTTGACATTGTTGTTTAGCTTATCTTTTAGTAGGTGGAAGAGGTGGGAAATATAATACTCAAATGAAATGGTAAAAAAAAAAGTAAAATAAATAGGTACTTAAGGCTACAAGGTGTGAAAACCAGCTTCATCTGTGAATGCCCCAAATGCAACACCCCAGCTGTTTAGCTATGACAGTTCCAAAAAGGTTTGTTGTTTTTTCTGGGAGCTGTCCTGTGTGAAATGAAAGAGTAGGACAAAGAAACCAGCCTAAAGATTAGAATAAATAGAACAAAAGCAACAATAGTATCCTCCGTGTGGTTTTAATATCTAATAATGACTCCACCTTTGTATGTACTGTAAACACAAACTCGTGCATTATCCAAAGTACATGCTGTCCCTTATGCTGCCATGGTTACATGGTGTTTGCCACTCCAGTCATGTGCATGACAAGATGTAACAGTTCCCAGGGTGTTACTCAACCATTTAGAGCAGGGTGTGTTTGAACACAACGTCCCATTCAAAGCTTGTCTGTCACCTCGCCCAGAAGATCTGTTTTGTTTTGTTAATTTATTCTTTCTGGTATGTATGACGCACAAGAGGGAAACACACACCAGAGCCAGAACTGAGGCCAGAGAAATAATGTCTGTGTGAATATACAAGTCCATTCATTGTGTTAGCTCCTCAAAAAAGATTTTTGGATAATTACCTTTATCTGCTGATATGTTTTTTCTCTTAGGCAAATATAGGTCTCATGTTTTTTGCTTTTCCCCCAGTGATGTTATGTCACACTACAACATGCGGCTTTGCAATATTGCACAGTTTACCTTGCCAAGGAGATGGACAAAAAGACAAATTATATTTTAAGACAGTTTTAATCAGAATATCAAGTCAAACAAGTTTTCACATTTCAAAAGGGAAGTTAAGCTTAGGAGGTGGAGGTGCATTACGTTTGAATTGTTTCAAGGGTATATTACAGATCAACCAGCACTGTCCACTGAAAACCTCCACAAGGTTTAAGTATCCGTGACTCTCCATCATTTAGTTTCAGAATTGAAAAAGTCTCTTGATGAAAATGTCTTCACGAAACTTAAAGAAGTCCAGTCGCTTTCTTTGCAAGCTTCTTAGACTACCATGTCCTGGATGACTGAGAATCTGCGCAGACATATACAGCACGCTAGATTTCATAAGCATGTACCCCTCCCCAAAGCCACTGTTTCTTAAATATTTTAAGTTAAAATAATATTTCTTAAGTCTGTGAAGAGGGTATTGGGTGATTTCAATTTGGACGTGCTTTCCAATCTTCCCTGAGTCTTTTGAATATACTGTAGATCAGTGCAGTTCTGCACACTGATGGACTTGTGTAAAGGCCACGACAGTGACCTATGCTTTGAAAGTGTGGGGTAAGAACGATTAGTGTTGTCTTGATTCACATTTGATCTTTCTTTTTCCATCCACACTCTGTAATTTTGTCCCCCGTTGTTGTCCCAGTGTGGTGTAGCGCAAGGCCCTGGTCTGAATGACACACAAAACTCAGTTCGCTCCCTTGGATCCATGTTGTGAGTTAAGCTTAAGTTGAAGCCAAAAACATCCACATCAGACCCCCCACAGCGATGTTGCCACAAGAATGTGCAAGGAATGTCATGATGGCTGCGCCAGGAGTCAAAGGTCACCCTTATGCACACATCCTTTTCAGTAGCAGCATGGGCAACAAACACTTTACCACTTAAGACGTACTCAGAAATGTTGCAGCTTTCCAGCTGTACTTTCATATCTTGCAAACGTGCAAGAAAGGCTTTCTGGTCCTGGGCTGGCTGAGGGAAACCCAGCCGCAACTTGTAGGGATTCAGTTTATCAGAGGTTGACTGCTGGCCTTCCAGTTTGGCTGGAGAGGGTCTCGTTGCCAGGGTAGAAGTGGGAGACAAAGGTTCAGGAATAAACATACGCACAGCAGTAAGTGCAAATCCTTTGGCATCTGCAAACACAACTTGCTTCTTGATTTCTCTGCTGATGTGCTTGCGTAAACAGCTCCGAGTATTTTCTTGTGCTGAGTGAGGGGAGCGCAACAATTGTGATGGTAAAGATGAAGTGGAACGCAAGGATGGATGTGATAATGGATAAGGGGTCTTCACTGGATAGTGTGTATGCTTACAAGGAGGCTTTGTGGATTTCAGGTGCGACATGGAAAACAGTTCATAAAGTTGTTGCTCCTGCCTGAGGCTCAGACACTTAGCCATTTCAACTGGATTCACAGTGTGCTGGGGATGACTAAAGGCATGAAGAACTCTAAGAAAAAAAAATCATAGGTTTAAAATCAGATCTATTTTTATATAGATAAATGAAATTATAGATATAATTTATCCTATATTTCAAAATAAAAAATATTTTGTGAATTCTGATGTTAATACAGTTACCACATGGTTAAATATATAACAGTAACTTACCTTGTACAGCTCATTTTCAGACTGTAAATGTGACAATGGAAGTCTTTTGTCTTTTCTTGAAAGCTGCAGTAAACTCAGGCAATCTATAAATGCAAAAGAGGAAATATAAGAAATAAAACATCTTAGTAAACCCAACAGTCAATGAATTAACTATAAACATGACGTGACAAATAAATGAATAGAATGCAAGGTGATTCAAATTTTTAAGTGCAAAATGTACTTACAGGTTATAACAGCAACCATATGCTTAATCAAATCCGCCACTGAGAAAGAGCAAAAGAGCACCTCAGTTGCAGTCTGTTAGTGCTGTCTCTGGAGCTTCCCTGACAAGTTTGAGAATAAGGCAGCACTGTCTATGACACCATGCCTACATATGGGTATAGTTTAGCCAATGAAATCAAGCTGCTTTCTTTATATCCTGCCCCTTAAGAACTGATATGTGAAAGGCGGTCTCAAAGTTTTCCTTTTATGGAGTTCTGGCCAAACTGTGTGTTTAATGGTGAAGGTGAACCAGAGTATGATTTCAGCTCCATCAATACAAATGTAACCTTTTAAATTATCTCTCCTTTTACAGTTCAGATTTAAAATTATAGCAGACACAGGAAAGGCACTCATTTCTGAGATTATGGACAAGATGTATTGCTAAAAGAAACGTAATGTAAAGATAAAAAAGAAGTGGCCCAATATTCCAACATGCTTTCTTTCTTGGTGAGAAGATCAACAATACTGGTAGAGAAGCTGCTGTGCTTAGCTTAGCACCCTCAGTAAATGGTAAAGCAGCTACTTTGCTCTTTTGGTACAGACTGTAACATGGTCAAATGCTAATGTCAAAGCTTTAAAAAACAAGTTTAGACTGAAACAAGTTTGGGAGTAACTGTAGTGCTGCCGTAGACAACTATTATGGAACATTTCACTAGTTAATTAACTTCAAGTTCAGACAAATCAAATACCATGAAGTGAAAGTTTTGGTTCCGATAATTAGAGTACACCGAGTTCTGGGATTGGCATTTGCGAGCAATTGTCTTTTCATTTGTTTTTTTTAACAGAATTGGCTAGCTATGTATAATTTTCCTTTTATGACCTCACTGTAAATTGGCAAGCTACAACCAAAAAAACCCCCAAAACCTGTCTTGATGTACAAGGTAGGTTACATGACACAATGTTCTCTATGTAGCATGTTTTGACTTGCAGAAAGAGACAGCCAAGAGACAGCCAGTCTCTGCAGAGCGAACAATTGAGTCATGGGGAAAGAATGTTCCCAAAGAGCTGCCATACTCCTCGTGCAGACTTTCACAAGTGACGTGAGGTCATGCAAAAGCAAAAGTCAACAGAGTCTGTGTTTAGTGGCAGTTTGTTGGTTGATCTATCTTCTGGCATAAAAGCTATTTCATATCTGCACCGAATCCCTGAATTTTTACCGGATATTGTTGGAGGTAACAGAGCAAATAAGTGTCTACAACAAAATGCTTTATTTAGAATGCATAAATACACTATCTGATATTAATAAATGTGTTATTAATCCTTAATTAATATTTCAGAGTGCAAGGGTGTATCTTTTTTTTTAGATTTTATAATACTCACTTTTGTATCAGATAAAATCATGCCCCGTTTTACCCAAGATATTAACATGACAGCTACAATGACTTAAATATATTTTTATTATGATGTACATGCAAGAATATTCTAGAAGTCCTCATTTCTGTATCATAACCCCCCCCCCCTCAAAACTCATGTAAATAGAGCACATTTGACTGCATGTCATACTTTAATGATACTTTCACTTTAACAGTACCTTTATACAGCACTTTATTTGATACATTTCAAGCACTTCGTCTATCTCACATCCGTAGTCAGTTTGGAACCGCCAAATAAAAATTAAACATGTTCGAAATCCACAGCAGGCGGGTTTCATACAAATACAACCAAACTGTTCATTTCTGGGAAATAGAATACTTGAGGGGTGTGTGCTGCAGGTATTTTCAGACAATATCTCAACACACTCCTGAGTCAGTGAGTGACACATGCTACACAAAAAATGACCCCAAATATCTAACTAAATATCTAACCAACTCTCAGTTAGTAATAGATTGTCTGGAATGATAGCATATAAAAGGTCTGTTCTAACTTGCCAGATCAAAAATGGCAGTACTCCAAATAATCTTTTTTTTTTTTGGTTTGTGTTTCTTTTTGGGGGCATATTCTAAAAAATGTGTTCCAGCGCAGTTCCAGGCATAGCTAGAGTTTATAAAAATGTAAAAGCCTTCTTAAAAAGCATAAAAGACGCTAGATGTTGGTGGAAGTGAAAAACCGACTATTATGAGGTTTATGCTAAGTAACCTCATATTATAAAGCCTGCGCTGGATTATCACACAACCAAAAGAGTCCTAACATTTAGAACATTCATATGAGTTCATTGAATGTTTTGTGATTATGATTTAAGACATAAATAATAATAACAATAATAAAGATTGTATATGTGCTGAGTTGTAAACACTGTGGTGTTTTCAACTAAGAATATTCTAGAAGAGTAAAACCTAAAAAATGATACACTCTTGCACTCTGTGGTGTTTACAACTATTTACATTTTTTAAATAAGGCCCCTATATATCCACATACCTATTCTTACTATCTAAATGTGCTGTACTCATTTATTTATTTTATATTAGAACATGGTTTAATCAAATCATACAGTGCCAATGAGCAAAAAACAGTGTATTCATATGTTGTAATACCTATTTAAACTTTTCTTCTCCAGCAAACAGAAGTTAAACCCATCCAGGTAAGTTTTCAGTTCCTTCCCACCAACTTTTCGCAGCACTTGGCCCCCTGAGTACAAAAAGCAATGGAATCAAAGAACCCCTATGTGCTCTACGTAATGAATAGCCAAGGTGAGAAAAGAAGAGCTTGAGAAAATTCATGAAATGCTTACATTTAAAAATTCACTGAACCAAATCAATTTCACAATCAATCAGCATTTAATTTTTTTCCCTGTGAACTGTGCCTCTTTCCTATATGTTTAAATAATATATATTCACACTGTTGGCTCATATTATGCAAATGCATATAATCCTTCAGACATGTTTTTACTTATTATGCAGCATGAACAAATCACAGACCCTTCATTGTTAAATGGCCATACATGTTTTCCCTGTCTTGTACAAAACATTCTGGCCACTTGTCTTGACAACTCATATAAATTAAATTCTTTTTTTATCTAGTAGAATCCCTGTGCTTTTAAATTCCCACCATTTCAAGCATATGGGTCACTATTCATAATTCAGAAAGTGTTGTCATAATGTGAATAGTAATTTTGTCATTTATATTAATGTTGTTTTCCCTTGTATTTTTAACTGTGGCCATTTATTTTGCATTACAGTAGCTCATCAGCCCAGCTGCACTCTCTCACCACACATGGATATCTGATAACATTATGAAATGCAAATGAAAGTAAAGCACAATCCCCCCTCATTCCCCCTCCACACGCACGCACGCACACATGCATGCACAGCCGCAAAGCACTGCCAAAAGTAATGATAAAGTTATGATACATACCAACTGACTTCTGTCAACTGCATGCAGATGTTCAGTGAGCTCATAAACGAAGTCACAAAGAGTCATACACAGTGCCTCATTAATCCCAGTTTTATTGGCTTGACTACCTGTCTAGACTTCTGTTCGCATTTTGGTCTCATGTGGAGATGAGCAATGTGGGTTTCATTTTAATACTTATTTATTTAAGATTTAGGAGTTCAGCAATTTTCTAATTTCACTCCAGCACTCACTTTCCCTCATAAACATCCATCATCTGTTAATAACAGAGTATGGTAAATGTGAGCTGAACTTTGTTTGTTCCGGTACAAAACCTGGCTGCTTCAGATGAGCTCTTTAACCCTTAATTTCTTTTAAAGTTATTCCTTGCTGGATTTACTGGTGTGTTTGGGAATATTATTGTGTTTATAGTAAATACTCTTTTAAATGGTGCAGAATTTATTGTTGAATGAATTAGTGATGGCAAGTTTCCCTCCCTCTAAGGAATTAATGACAATTTTATACTTAGCTGTTGGTTTGAACTCATTCTTAGTCCGTGCCAAAGAGTCACAAAACATATCCACTGCATATCCTTACAATGTTTTTTTTTCTTAACATTTTCTCTCACATATTGATTGTCAAAGTGTTTTTTATTTTGTTGTTTTTGACCATTAAAAAACTTTCAGTGTCTAAAATACTAACTAATTTGAAGTTCTTTTTAAAATTCCTATCTAGACTCAGGCATATATATAAATACCAGATGTTATATTGCAGAGGTTTCAATAACACGGGTTCTAGATTTCAGTACTAATCGCTGTTACTTAATCTGAAATCTCAGTGCATAAACATATAGCAGTGTTCTCAAAATTTAAAAATGGTTCCAAAATTCCAATTTTACGTGTTTGTGTTTGAGAAATTTATTATCCAGCAACTTGTATTTAAAGAGGTGGACATGTATTGGTTTTGTATTATTGCACTAGCAGTTGTTTGGGATTCTGTTGGATAACAATGCAGCACTCAGTTGGTATAGTTTCTCTGCATTGAAAATAATGATTAAATCACCTGCATTTTTTAAAACAACTATTCTCGCTCACCATAACTAAAGAAAGCTACCCTAAACGAACATGGCAGCACGCCTTTGGTTTTCAAAGTTGCATGTGAACAAACCACAAGACATCTGGAACAAAGTCCTCTTGACAAACGAGACCAAAATGAAAATGTCTGTCCATAATGCACAGCACCACGTTTGGAGGAAACCAAACACAGCATGTCATCACAAACACTCCCTACCAACTGTCAATCATGTGAGCAATTAACAGTTGGAGGGGTGATCATTTTGAGCTTGTTTTACAGCCAGAGACCTGAGCACCTTGCAGTCATTGAATCAAGCATGAAGTCATCTGGTATTCTAGAGTCAAATGTGAGACCATCTGTCCAACAGCTAAAGCTTGGCAAAATCCAGTCATGCGCACCATGATCCTAAGCAGACCAACAAATCTGCAACATAATGTCAGAATAAGAAACGAATCAAGTTGGTGCTGTTGCCCAAATGCCTGGAAACTTTAGTGAACTGAAAGGCCATACATAAAGAAGAAGGGGCCAAATTCCAACACAATTACCTGAGAGACCGATGAAGTCATGCAGAAAACAATAGTTATTGTTCCACAAGCTACTGAATCATAGGTTATTACTACAAAAGTATTTCTTGTACTCTTGTTCAAAAACAACATATTACAAACTAAAGATCTATAAATCTCCTTATCTATGAACTGTTTCTTAAAATACCTTGTGGGTTTGTTTGATTTGTAAAGCTCTCTTGGGAACACCTATACCAATGTGGATGTTTTGACAACTAAGTTGTAGAATTAAGTTGTTGCATAAGCAACCTTGCACATTCATGTCAAGGCTTGAAAGACATTATTGGGATTTTCTGTTGTCCATGGGCATTAGTTCATCACGCACAATTTAATACAAACAGGACAAGTAACGAATGAGGCAAGATGATAGCTTCTATTGTGTAGCTGTGAGTTGTTCCATGCAGTGAACTCATGAGTAAAAGTATATTTAGTCAACACTCAGTTCATTTACTGATAAACTGTGCTTGATGACAGGTTTGATATGTGCTTAAAATTCTCATTAACTGCTCATAATATTAATAATGATAATTAATGTGGTATTAATATTTTTATTATGTTTTTTATTCATATGTAGAATGTAATTGAAAGTTAGTGTAATATGTATGTTTACATGCTTTCCTAATTTATACTATATTTTAGTAGTGAAAATAATATTTTATTCTTAATAGAGTTAATAGTGTTTCAAATATATAGTCCCTAAATACAATGTGAAAAGCAGTTAGTCAGTTATGCCGCTTAAACACTTTTGAAGTTTTAATTTTAAATCTAAAATGCCTCAGACACTTTTAAAGGCTCAAGTCCATCCTGGGTAAATAAATAAATAAATTTATCTGTAATAATAGCATCTTCAAAGTCAAAACTTTATTTCTTTGGAAAAAAATACCATCTTCAAAGCCAAAACTATATTTCTGCTGGCAGAACGATTAGGAATCCGCTTTTAAGACGAACGATGAGAAGGGCTGATGTAAGCTTGCAGGGGTAGAGTAGCAAATTGCACACTGTAACCCCATTACCACCCTTGGCTGACTGAAGATAGAACCCCGCAGGACCTCTATCATCATTTGTGCTAACTTCCTGTACAGTCAGTGGGGCGGGGGGCGGGAGTCCTTCCTCCAGTGTCCTTCCTGGAATCCTTCCTCCAGTGAAGGAAGGATTCTGTTCACTGTGAAAAGAAAATGAACTTTAGTCTTTATGTAACATGGCTCATTTAAGTGTCATCTTGAGATGTTGCTGGGTCAAAAAAATAAAATCCTGGCTATTAGCAGCGAAGATGCCTGAGAGAAATTGTTATACTTTCCTGAACATATAATTATTTCTTTGTGACTTTCTTTCTCTGTGATGAGGAGCAATGTTAAATTAAAAATTGCAATCTTAAATAAAAGTGAGAGAATAAATAAACTAGTAGTGTTGATGCATCTAGTAAGATGTGATTACAATACAGCTAGACAGTAAAAAAAATAAACACAGTTTAATGACAGAAATAGATTGCATGTGGGATTTTAACTATTTAGCTGGAATACAGATAAAACTGATAAGCATAATGTCATCTGCAAAAAAGCAAACAAAATCAAAACAACTATATCTGTCAGGACTGGGACTGGGACAAAAAATCTGCTCGGGTATTTTGACTAGAGACCGGCGCACCAGGTATTATAGGAAAAACTATAAAGCCTTTGAATGAAAACAAATGCTGTTGTGACAGTGATGTACACTGTCGTGTTGGTATTTATGTATGATTTCTATACAGTTTACATCAGATGACCACTTAAGGACATCTCTTGGTTTTATCTTCACGTTTCCCTCTCACCACATATCCAAACCGATATCATGACCAGCAGCTTTACAGTTGTGGCTCCAGCAAACATCAGCTGATACTAGAAATTAATATTAAATAAATTCTAACAACAGCTTGAACGTGCTGCTGTTGTTTAGCTCGACATCTGCTGGTTTCTTCTTTCTGGCGCAAAGTGGGCGATAAACAAACAAGAGAGACGGGACTTGTGACAGAAAAGCCGATCCCACTGATCATTGATCAGTTTCATGATTGAAGTAGCAACAGGAGAGGGAGGGGAGAGAATGAGAGAAGAAGAGGTAGCTGTGCAGCCTAAAGACACAGAATAACTCCAGCTTTGTGTCTTTTTTTCATTCTAGCTGAAAAAAAGACACAAAACTGGAGTTTTTTTCATTCTAGCTGAAGTACGGGACAAATCGCTTCCTCTTCACCTCAATACAGATGTATTGTAATTGGTCCAGCCCAGAGTCGATGATGACAAATTGGCCAATCCACCACCTTCCATTGTTTATACCGTTATAAAAACAAACATAAAAACAAAATATCACCATATTCACCATTAAAGGTGAATATGTTACAGAAAGATGGATTAACCCATACAAAAAAAGAAAAAACAAAACAATCAACAATAAAGTGCTAGTGCTTATCCTTATAGATTAATATTAACATTAATAAACATTAGTTAATATTAATATTAATGACTCCTCGGTCAAAGCAAATTAATAATGCTGGAATATCTTAAATGAAGTAGTCTTATGAGGTGGAACAGCCACTGCCGGCAATAACAGTTTTTAGCAATCATTTCATTTATTAAGGGAAAAAAGCTATCCAATTTTTTTTTGGCCATATGTGAAACAGTAATTACCCTCTCTTGTTAAATCATGAATTAACTGTTATTAACCACTTGTTTTGAAAAGCTGATTTCAACATGACTAGCAACACCCAGGCCTAATTACTGCCAGCAACATCAACAGACCTGCAGGCCTTACTTGCCCCAGTTAAGGTAAGAGTTCATGATTCAGCCATAAGAAAGATTTTGGACAAAAATGTAATCTATGGGAAAGTTCTAAGGTGAAAACCACTGCTGACCGAAAAGAGCACAAAGGTTTGTCTCACATTTGCCAAAAAATAGAATTCCCTGAAGCTCAAACACACTTTGGGTATGCAGCAAGACAATGACACAAACGAGCCCACTTTTGAATGGCTCAAAGAAAACAAAATGAAGGTTTTGGAGTGGCTTAATCAAAGTCTAGGCTTAAATCTAATTGAGATTATCACAAGTGCTTGATTGCAGTTTTAGCTACCAAAGGCTGTATAAGCAGTTATTACTTTTAGGTGGAAATTACTTTTTCACCCAGGATGGGTTATCCAAACCCACTTTTTCCCTGCATTATATGTCTGACCCTTAAATGACCCCTCAACTTGAACTGTTCCTCAAACTCACACTCATGATGTTCACTGTCCTCACTGAGGGAATGACCCTAACTGACCCTTATATTTCATCACGTTAGTCCATACTTTCCCTACATATATATTCTGCCCCTCAGTGCTTTCAAAATGTTAACACAGACGTTCGCCTGTGACCCCAATCCCTGGACCCACACACCTGATTCAAATGATCCTGCAGCTGCCTCATAACAAGATAATGATTTGAATACAGTGTGTTGAAGCAGCCGAAAACAAGCAGTCCCACGGAGCTTAATAGCACTGTTTCAGAATTATTGCCCTAACAAAATGGTCTAATTGCATAATGCACAACAAACTATACTGCAATTGACAGTGTCTTGTGTCATTAAATAAATAAATTAAAATGTTAAGGCACACCATAATAGCAAAAAAGATGTAGTTTATTGCCTGAAGGGAACACCATGCCATGGAGTGTTAGATACATTGCACTGTCTTACTGCATCAGATGATTGGCTAGTTTTTTATTGTTAGAGAAATCAAGATAAGAAAAAAACAAAACTTGATTATGATTATGTGTACCAAAAGATCTTTGCTTTCTGCCATGTTTGCTTTTGCCAGCTGCACTTCAATGCTAAAAGGAACAAAATTGAATTGAACGCAGCTGTGGGTATACCCTGTAGCCTTTGCCAGTAGTCCTCAGCACGGGTCAAGGCAGCAGCTGGGACACTCAAGACTAACTCTGGTGTTATAGAAGCAGAGTCTAAAAGCAGGACTGGGGAGTTGTACAGCTCAGCTTCCATAATCAGATACAGCAGTTTCCCATCTATGTCTTGTAACAGTGTTATGCTCTGTGCAGGGAGAAGGCTAGTAGTGAAGACAGCACTATTGACCTGTATGTTCCCAGGTTAATGACACTGCACATATACAGATCAGGCATCATTCAGTCTATCAACAGCAGCAAGGTAAAGGTGGCAGGTTTGCAGACAATGTTAACCAAAAGAGCTGATATGTACTTTTAAAAATAATAATACTGCTCACTTTCAGGAACCTTTTTACATCATTGTCTTATATTTCACTGTAGCTCACTATTTGCGCAGAACACGGCCAAGAATCCAGTGATGAAATATTGTGAAAAATTGGCTTGGATGAGACAAAAAATTATGTATCAGTCATGAGGAAGTATTGCTAAATGGAACATAGTTGGCACAGATCAAAATGTTATTAATGGCAGAAGACCCATAACAGCTAGAATATAATGTGCATATAAACATAAAGGCAATGAGGCACCCAGGGAAGATGACGTTTCGATTGTCTGACTGCTACAACCTCCATAAACCTCCACAATGCGTACAACTGAAATGAATTTAAAAAGATTAAAGGCAAACTGAAAAAAGACTGATACTAACCCCATGAGGACATAAAGCAGAGTTAACTATACAGGAATGATTGTAACATATGAAATAAAAGAAGTGCAATATATACCAAAAACTCATTAAATGTAATGGTACCCAAGAAATAAACTTTCATATGTTAATGACTTTCTATAGTGGAACCTTTGATGGAATATAAAAAAGTATGCATTCTTTTGTACATTTGCATCATCTGCTCATATTTCACATGCCATGTGGCTCCACACTGCACAAGTAGAACAGTGAAGATGTAAATGATGTAGATGTGTGCACTTTGAAATCAATCTGCCACAAAATAACCATTTGCAAGTCATCAGTTTATTTATCAAATGTTTCATAGGCTGCATAAGTAATGATAAGGAACATTTTTGGTGCTGAAGTATTCTGTCATGCAGACACATTGACATACATCTTTTTTTTTTTTTTAAATGTTTGAGCTGAAAAGGTCTTCACGATTTTCCCAGCTGAAAAGTATTCTCAATAAATGGGTACAGTTTGACTCATATGAAAGGACAAGACAGGATAAGAATAATTGTTTTTAAAGACTTGCCTTTAAAACAAGCTTTGCAAGCTCTTCCAGAGATGTCACACCATTAGTCTAGATTTCCATGTCACCTTGTTTCAAAAGTTTCACTTTTCGCAAATTTTGATAATTGATAAGAAGTTGAGACAAGGGTGCATTTTCCTACTGGATCCTTCTTATCATTTCAAACAGTGTCTGGTTTATTGTTGCATCTAATTGAAGTGCCGATTTGTCATTTTCAAGGAGAAAGAAGAAAATAATCTTTGACATAAGGATGAAATGAAGTATGGATTTATTTTATTGATGTCACATCCAAACCCTTAGGCACATCTTCAGAAAAGGTACTGAGATTTCCTACAATACATGGCATTCTCATGCCACAGATAAAAATGTTTCTTTACTGGTATGTGTCATTTATTGTACCTGAATAACCTTGCTGAATTGCAAGATTTGAGTTATACTGACGTAAATTTGCCTTTCTTGGTGAAAGTGTGGGAAAAAAACCAAAACCAAAAACATATCTTTTTAAGAAAAATAATTTTAGTAGCACTTCTAGTGACAAACTCCATACATCCAGAGTCACTCGGATATTGTCTATTCAACTCTAATGGTGAAAGAATCAGCAGAATTATGTGTTAGGAAACCTCAGTGCATTTGGAGACCCAAGACAGACTGTATTCCAAAACCAGATGTGTCTTAACAGACTGCAGGACCATTTTATTCAACATCTGTGAGAAGCAAAGCATTTTCTACTGGGTGCATTTTACCAGCTGGCGAGGACATGGACCAGTCAGGTGAATCCAGGTGAAAATCACTAACCTTCATGGCTTTCAGCTGTTATATTTAATTTGAATCATGATGAAAAATATGTGACATATAGGTAAGTTCAGATCAGACTATAACCTACTCAGTTAACATTAAACAAAGTAAATTATATGAAATATACCTTCAGTGCAGGGTGTATTGTTTTTGAGTTTTGAAGAAGGCAATTTTTCTTGCTTTCAATCTAATAGCAAATAATAAAGAAACTACATACATGAACAACAGTATAAATTTCCCCATGGACGTTTTATCTTCACATTATCTACTTCACTGTTAATGGCCTTCAGTTGCAGACTCTTGCCTCTCCACTTGATGGCAGTGGAGCATCAATCATAATAATTACAAAGCGTTCCTTTTTATTCTGCATCATTAAGTGCCTACACAAAACTTAAGCACAATAAAAACTGTACTGTAGCCTTTTTATTATGACTACCACAGCCACACTGGCCTGTAGCCCACAGGTATGTTAGTGGCTTTGGCTCAATCAGCCTGATAAAGCCTTGTGAAACATTTTCCACAAACGCAAGCACTTCTGTAACCTTGGAGAGAATATCAGCAAATGATGTATGTTGTTTAGAACTTAAACAACTGGAATAGCTCCTCTGCCAAACATGTACTGCCCTTTGGGCTGCCTTTTGACACACAGGGTGTGCAAGAACACTGTTATATTCAAAGAGTACCTAAAAACATTGTTCTATTTTGTCTTCTTCTTTCTTTCTCTCTTTTTGTTTTTGTTAATGATCTATGAATGTCCTTCGCCTAAATGTGCTGTATTAGAAAATGTTAATTTAAAAGCTGAAAAGTGAAAACATTAATACAATATGGAAATATAGTAAATTATGCACAACAGAGAATGTCTCGTGAGGTAGTATGAGACATGGTGCCAAAGCACAATAGAGTCTAAAGTGCATTTATATTTGTACTCCACTGCTGTAAATGTCACTATATGGTATATTAGAAAAACAATGAGAATGCACATACAGTATTTATTGTAAGTAAGAAAGAAAGTTCCCATGTGGTACAAATGATTGTAGGTAAATAATGAATTCTTGTTTAGTGGAGCATTGGGACGAACGCAATGTCTCAAGTGTGATTGCTCATTTCGACCCATTTTCCAATTGCATGATACACTACATTGACCTTGCAGGAGACGTCTCGGGATAGCTTATTTCCTTTAATGCATGTCATGATCCCATAGGAGGCTGAGTAGTGTGGTGATCAAGTGCATTTCTGCATTATTAAAAGGCCGTACATCACAAGAGTTTCAACTGTGTTAACTGTAAGGAGGTCAGCTGCAATGCTTTTATCCTATTTTTGTATATATCTGCATGCACAAAGAGCTGTAGCATCACGTTACATTTACATAAAATAATCTGGAACTGAGCTCAAATAAATATTAATGCCAATCTGTAAATTCCTAATCCAGTATTACCTGCAGTGTTGGTCTATAATCAGCTGCTTTCCACAAAATGACCTTAAAGACAGAAAAACACAAAAATATTTGTGTATCCTATATATTTTTTTGTCATTTCAAGACTGTAAATATAACATAACCCCAGGAAGGATACTGCAGAGAGATGGAAGCAGCTGGGCACAAGTATGTTCTGAGCAGTAATGCAATCTGTTGAGCTAATATATCAGATATTACTGTTCTTCATGTCAGTGTGAGTAACTCACCCTTTGCCTTGATAAGATACAGTCAGATCTGAGCTGCTTTCAGCTGAAAGAGATGGTGAATGAATTAGCCACGCATTCAGACAGGCAGGCAGAACCGTATTATAAAATTCCTCCTTACTTCCTCATTCCCTGTGATGCTGTTTGATCTTGTGCTTTTATTCTTTGTACCACCATTCACCACCCCATCACTCATTTTCTTTTTATATCTGTAAAAAGAAATACATGGGCTTATTGTACAGTCCCAAGGTTCACAAATTGATTCTAATCATCCAAAGATCACACCTTAGGGGTGAATTCCAGACACACTGTATCTAGAATCCATTTCAGTGGTAATGTCCAGGTATAAGTTATTATTCAAATAGATACAGAGAAATGAAATTACAATCTTACCTGTTCTTGGAATAAAAAGTTTACTGATACTGATTTTACTCAGTAGTACTGATTCAGTTTTATAATAATGTACAGTTACAGCAGTAGTATATTTTATTATATTTTTTTAAACATTAACAAAATTGCATCTAGTCAGATAGGTTATCTCATATTTGTAGCTGAAAACCATTATACCATTTTACCATTACCATTATACCATTTTACCATTACCATTATACCATTTTACCATTACCATTATTAACCCCATTACTGCTCATTATTTTATTACAATATGAAACCTTAATACTGGCTTTAACATTTGGAAAGGAAGAGCAGCATTTATGGTCTGTTTTTATTTATGTGAAATTATAAACTTTGGTATAAAAGTGAGAAAGAACATCTTTGCAAAGTGAACTCCTCAGTGAAATGACTTTCTAAAGATGGTATTATATGAGGAACTGCAGAAAGTGTTCGTGACCTGAAGGTGCAGTGTTTTCTGTCAGATAACACTGTTATTTTCAAAGAAACCTTTACTGTTCCCGCCCTTATATCCACTCGATCCAAACAAATTAACTGTGAATATCTGCACTTACTGCCATCAAAGGATGAGTCATTTTGAAGCCACCTCTGTGTTAGGCTTTGGACAACACTCATACGCACTGATAAGAAAGTGAAATTTGAAGTAGGAAACTACAAACATACTTCAGTAAATTAAATATAAAAATAAGCAGTGATGCTCAGCTACTGTTTTGAAGCTTTAACCCATGAAGCTTAGGAATAACTTGAATACAAAATTTATACTTATGATGTAATCAGAATAAACTACAAATAAAAGTGTGAAATGTCATTCTTGGCATTGTTAACGAAAAAAAAAGCCATCATATAAAATGATTAAGTCACTTTTACTCAAAATAATTGCTGGTATTTAAATCTTGTTATTTTAAACAACAACAACAACAACAACAACAACAACAACAACAACAACAACAACAACAACAAAAATAAAAACACTCAAAAATCTGTTTCTGCTATTTATCAGGCCTGAGACACTTTTTCGAGTATCTTATATATGCCCAGACATGTATGCATAATTTATCTTGCAATTCTTAATATATTCCTTATACCACTCTATATAGTCAGATGAAAAAAAAAACCCCACATTTGTTTATAAAGACAGAATGATATACACATGTGCACACACACACTGAATAAATTCCTCATTCACCCTACAAGGTGTTCTTTATCCTTCAAGCACAAGTCGTCTACGAGAGGCCAGAGAGCTTGAGGATCCTGCACTATTCTGGGTAGAGATCTCAGATGCTGTTCCTGGGATCTGCTGGAGCCACTTGCCCAGTTTGTGGGTCACTGCCCCGAGTGCTCCGATTACCAAAGGAACCATTGTTGCCTTCACCTTCCACACCTTCCTGGTTCCCATTTGCCAGTGGGATTCCCAGGTACTTGTACAGTCAGGAAAGAAATTATTGGAAATTAAGGCTTGATGTACATCAAGTACTTAAGCACATTTTTGCAAAGGGATTAAATACTTATTTCTTTCATGAAATTGCACAGATTGGTCAGTCTGGAGTGCAGTTAGCTTCTTTAGCCAGTAGGTGGGAATTATGTGGTCTGCTCTTAGCTCCAGCTTTGGTGCGGCTATTTTCAAATTGTTCCCCTCCCACTGAGAGTATATCTTTGATGGTTCAGAGGAGAAAGGTTGGTTTATTTTCCTGGCTTCTATCTGGTATACAAATGTCCTCATGAAACGTCTTCAAGAAACTTAAAGAAGTCCAGTCACTTTTCTTTCCAAGCTCCTTGGATTAACATGACCAGGATTTAAATCTTGGTACCATTAATTACATATACACATCCAGAATTTTTATTTTTTTTTTGCATATACTATTATATATTGTACATATATTTATTAGTTTCAGATTTAGCCATTCGTATATTTTGCCTGTTTATGTTAATGTATTTTGCACAACTCTGTTGCTTGTGAAGCTCGCACACAAGAATTTCACTTGCATGTGCTGTACCAATGTACCTGCACATGTGATGTGACAATAAAAGTGATTTGATTTGATTTGATTTTGATTTAATTGAAGTAGTTTCTGATACAGTAAAGTTGTATTAAATCTTACTTAATTAAAAAAAATATTTTGATGTAAAATGTACCTTATGTGTAAGTGAATGACAGCTGAATAAGGTTGATTAAATGTAATTAACACTTCAATTTTCATGGGTACACAAATAATGATAAACAACACACACTGACTGGAAATATAGCACACATTTTGCTCATGCTATGACTGACAGAGTGCATCCCTCCTGACAGTGTGTGAAACCTTAAATTAGGACCCATGACATACACTGAACTCAGTAAACAGTTCCAGTTGTATTAATAGTGTATAGGCAGAACTGGAAGCCTTTAATGGAATAACCCCAATACATTAGTATTTTTAACCAACACTCATTATAACAGGAAACAAGAAAAAAAAGGCATTAAGAAGTCATTTGGGCTTATTTGCACCTCATTCTGCTCAAATGAAGTGTTCTATACTTTATACAATGGTCACTTTAATGTGTTACGCTGTGAAATATGAAGACATAACTAAAATATGACTTCCTGTTTAAAGATAAAACTTTGAACAGAACGTTGTTACACTTCTCAGGTCCAACTAATTCCCAAAAGAAATAATTAAAAATGCATTCTTTACATGAGCTAGGGTCTCAGCAATATAACATAACCCAAATATTCCCCTTGTTCTTCCCACTGGAAACTAGGAAAATCAGCGAGCCTTACTAAAGGTAAAAAAAAAGATGTACTTGCAATTTCATTGTACATGTATAATGACATTAAAAGGCTATTCTATTCTAAGCACCACATCTTCTTTAATGTATTGCTGCTAGCATACTATAGGACTTATACAAAGTTATAAAACATTCTAGCGGGAATATTATAATTTATTTCATGCTTTTAAAGACCCTATCACCAAATTTAACATGTTGAAATTCATGAGACAAAGCATTTTCTGGTTATTCAAATTTTTTTAAACCTTGGTGTTGATATCAGACCAATTACAAAACAGAGTCAACTTAATATGTCATTTAATCTTGCACTTGGGGTTATCCTGAGGCTGGTGCAGATAAGGGACCCAAAAAATATTCAAGTTATGACTTGCTTAATATCTTGTTCTTCACTTATTGCATTATCATAAACACTGTAATACAATTACATCTAACATTGTGAGTAAAGGACTTCTTATGAATAATGTTAAATACAGGTTTGGTACACACATCTAATCTTAAAGTTACTCTATTTTGCAAATTGGCTTGATATAAAAGAAAATGGCAAGCCTCATATATAAGGGCTTTTGCTAGATCGTCTGAAAATCTTATCTCACTTTCAATTTTTCCGTGGCATATTGGAGTAAGTTAATTCCATGCCTCCTTCTTTTCTCCATCTGAATTTCATTGTGTCTGCCTAATCAGCCAGAAGCAGAAATGATCTGCTAACATTTCATTTCTCCATGAATATTTGATTGTCAAAAATTGTCCTAAGGGAACGAACTGGGCTCAAGGTTCGGTTTTGATTTGCGATTAAACTATCAAGAAATCAATTTCATCTGCTTTGAATAATTCAGGGTTTAATGGAATGAGAAATGGCAAAAGGGGCATGGGTTATGAGATGGTCTGAAGGAGGTGTATGTGTATATGTGTGTGCTGGATGGGGTGGAAGGCTGGGGTGGGTGATGCAGGGTGGGGTAGTTTTCCTCAAAATGAAATAAGAGCCCTGCAATGTGGTGCAGAGAGTCTGGGGAGCTACTGTCATTTCACCTGTACTGCTGTGTAGCATGCCAATAAGGTGTCTTTGTGAGTAATTTGATGATCACAGCAAGTCCAGAGCCAATATTTTGGATTACTCACTTGGACAGATGTGTTAATAGACTACTGATTTGTGGCCTTCTCCTTTAGGAATTAAAATGGGAATGTGCAAAGAAGATGGAACATTTTCTGTTAATTTTATGCTTTAATTGGTCTCATAAAAGCTTTCATGTTCTGCAGTCCACTAGCCACTGATCATTTTTTCACTTCTCTTCATGATTCCTAACTGCTGTTAGCCCCAAGTTAAGATTCTAGTAAGAAATATGGCCAAAGAAGAAAATAAATGGGTTAAGCTGCTTCAAGGACTCTAAGAAGTTCTTTATAGAGCATATTTAGTTTGTCTCCCTAATGAACATGGAATGACAAAGATTCCAGAACACACTTTGATGTCTCCCGACTGCTTAGAACGATTCACTGTGACGTGCGCAAACATGTCATCTGTTCTTGTCAGTTTAAACAGAATGGTAGTGCTGATGTTTCTTGACGAGACACAAATAAATGGAGCTGCACTGACTACATGCAGCCTGACCTGACAGGTGAATTAAAAAGGTGGCTGTGTTGTCAAAAGGCTAAGGTATCTCATACCAGAGTGGAGCCAAAAGCCTTACCTCCTGTGGAGCTTGTCAAAATGTTCTGTTTTATTTGAAAAAAGTTAGTAAGCTAACTCTAGGAGGCCAACTTTAGCTACTCTTTGTTACTCTTCATATATTCAACTGATCTTGTGCTTATTTCTATATAAGGTTTTCCTGAATTTAGTTTGATAGGGCTGGCAAATTATGATAATGTGAGGAGAACGAGGATTCTTTGAACGAAAGTTCCCAAGGTGTCCCATTTCAGTACTAATCACTTGCTAGATACATAGCATCTCAGCAGAAGATGACAAAGACAGAGAAATATTTTGGAAACACCATCATTAGTGGGATTAACTCATAAGAATCCAAAGAGTCTAAAAACTATATTTGGTTGTTGACAGAAAGCAGGTCACAGCAACATACCTTATATGAAGTGGGAGGTGGTGATCCTACAATTAGGATAGCCTTGTGGAAAGCTTGATGACATCAAATTGCTTTCATTTATACTTTATTTCATGCTTTATTTTAGTTAAAGTTAAAAAAAAACATGTCAAGAGGAAAACATGTCTCAGTAAGTTTTTCTTTTTTCTTGCCTCGGATCTCTAGGGATCGTTTAACTGGCGGCAGCCATTACTGTTAGGACTCAATAGGAGTCAATGCCGATATAGATCAACCATCAGCCTTATGAAAACCCCTTCATTTGCATAATGGAGTTGAAAAGCAAAGTGAAAGCAATACATAAAAAACCCATACATTTGAAAATTAATCAATTCTAAAATGAGATGGGAAATTGAAGAGGAAAAAACAAACAGGGATTAAAA
Organism: Haplochromis burtoni; assembly: GCF_018398535.1. Lineage (NCBI taxonomy): Eukaryota > Metazoa > Chordata > Actinopteri > Cichliformes > Cichlidae > Haplochromis > Haplochromis burtoni. Next base: position 58,956 of record NW_024582993.1, on the reverse strand, counting down.
CGCAGGTTACAGAAGGTTTTTCCTTTTTTTCTTTTTTCTTTTTGTACATATAATGCCACAAGAATAAAATTCAGCTTTACTGAGAAAAATTTTCTTTAATTTTGTTCAAGGGAATTCTGATCCTTGAATAAGATACTAAATTCATATCTGCTGACCTCCCAGCAAAGTGCAAATACCATATATAAATAATGTATCCAAAGAAGCTTGGAACCCACATGTTATTACTTTCTTAATATGCTTCTGTAAACCTTTAAAATACTTTAAAAAATCTTCAAAGCCTTATCTTGATTAATGTGAATTTGTTGATATGTAAATTAAAGTGACATAACATATCAAAAGGTTAAATACTTAATGACAGTAAGCAATACAGTTAAAGACACAGAGAAAGCAAAGGAGGGACACACACAACAGAAAGCGAGAGAGAAGGAAATAACAATTAGTTGCTCTGCTCTGTGTGCTAAGTACGTACTTTCTCTTCTATTTGACTTTTTCCATTTTGCCAATTGCATACTCAAAATTGTTTTTCTGTTTGACAGGTACATTACTGTACATCACCTGTAGTTTATTTCCTTCTTCCTCATATTTCCATCTCAAAAATTTCTACCATGCTTTTAAATTGCTCTGCCTCCACACCCGTCGTGATAAGGCAGCAATATGCATTTAAGTAGTCCATTTTGGGCATTTACTGTGGGAGGATAACTAGCAGAGTGGCTCATTAAAATTCACACTTTTGTAATATTTCATAACTCGACTTCTGACCTCTTGTCAACAGTTTCTTCGCTCTTGATTGCCGAGACTACAATGATTAAAATTGAGGAGAGAGTGCAAGCTTTTATGGATGCTGAGTATGAATACAAAATTAGTGATGCAGCTCAAGAACAGTTTGGGAAATAGGACTGACACGAAATGTTGACACATCATCAAACTGAGACTGATTGCTTGAATAATTGGTTTGTACCTAATTATATTAGAGTGCCCTCTTGGGTGTGTGTATGGTTATGTATGTGGAGCTTTCTGTGTTCTTTCACCACTTGTGTATAGTGAAACAGGGGCTTGCTGCAGGAGCTTTGCTCTGAGGAAAGCTTTCTAGTGGAGGCTTCGATCAAATTCACAAAGCAATTCTCCAGAACCTCAATTAAATTTTAAAAGTTTACAATCATGTTAGGGAGCTGTAGAGAAAGAGGGAAGTGCTGGAAGGGCAACCTAGTGTTTTTGTTTTGAGCCTGTGATAAGAAGGCAGCTTCTAAGTGAGTTAAATGAGAAATAGCATCGGCACAGCTGTTGTTCTATTAAAGGCCCCCCTAGGAGGCTTTAGAGGGGGTCTGAGAGGATCCGATACGGGCAGTGAGCCAGCAGGCCTCACTGATTCTGTTACCAATTCTTATTGTAGCAACAGAATCTTGTATTCGGCGTGTGACTATGACCTATTTACTTACCAATTGTTGAACATTTTATGGTCATTTACATTCATTACATATGACACATTAGACAATATGATTTCCCTGTCATTGCTTTATTCATTTGTTTGAACATTTTTCTTCTTCAGCAACCCCTCAAAAATAAACAAGAAGAAGAAAGACAAATTTCTATCTAACATTTGTTGCATTAGATTAGAGATGGATACTGTTTCTTTGCCTATATGGCGCTGTTGATCCTATATAAGTGCAAGCTCCCGCAGGAAAATGGGAAGCTTTGCACTGCTGAGATGAGAGCTACATTGAAAAATGTGACCTGAATGGGAATGTTTCTCTTATTTTACTTTTTCCATGGAGAGCTGCTTCAGAATTACTGATAATACCTAAGTAATAAATAATGTAAACAAAAAAAAAGAACAGTTTTTATTGTATAATTCAATGCACTGCATTTTAAATTATATCATCTAACTTGAAAGTCTGTATCAATTGTTGCAAGACCCGTCTGTGGATGGCCTTGTACTTCTAGTAAGCAGTTATCAAGCAGTAGACGTTACACCCTACTGAACAAAAGTTTTTTTTTGCATGCAATTGCTATTCACTTTCCATTGTTAGCAAGAGTTTAGCCAAAAACAGGTCAGATTTTTCTCCGAGGAGTTAGCAGGAAAACATAAAGACCCCGGAGGAAAGTGAAAAGTTTCATTTATTAAGTAGATAATGTTGCTCTTTAAGAGCTGGAGATACAAAAGGCTAAATGTGAACATGTTCTCCATATTATATCAGTCCTACGGATTTCAAAACACTGTTTTTCTTATATTTCTTACTTTTGTTGTCTTTTTCCAACTACTACTAAATTTTATTATTGATATTGGTGGTAATAATAATATAAAAAAATAACAATAAGGAAACAAAAAAGAAGAAGAAACACTTCCTTATGAATACTGGGGGATCTCTGTGATAAAGGAAAGTGAATGTTGTGGGAAGTTAGTAGTTCTACTTTAACATTGTGTTCATGCACAAAATTCTCCTCAGGGGTCAACTGCACAGAGAGAACCTGAAATCCAGCTCTTAGTCAGACTGCTAAAGATATCTATGTCAGAACCATACTTATTTTTCCCGCATACACATTCATATCTTGAACCCCTGTGACCATAAAACTATTCCAGCATGTAACAGAAATCTCTCCTTATGAGTAATTTCTTTGTGGGCTACTTATCTTGATTTCATGTCTGAATAAAATACTCTGCCTAGTGTAGAACATATCCCAATTGTAGAAATTATATCGGACTTGTCTGCCTAAACTTAACTACTCCCGTATCTTTAAGCTTATGTCTTAAAGTGATAAAAAAAGAATCCCCCCCACCCTCACCCCAATTTCTGCATGGTTTCCTTTCATTATTCCAATTCTACCTTATTAAATCTAAAAGCTGTGCTATGTTTTGTGTAGAAATGCGTAAGGAGCACTTATAATTTGTTTTCCAGCTTCGGCATCGTTTTTGACAACGTGGTATCAACATGGTTCTTTTATCTGCAGACTCGGTTTTATTCCCAACAAATGCATCCTGATGGTCACTTTCTTGTCATGCATACTGAATTTGTCTTTTTCCATCAGACCTATTTGCATGAAAGCAAGATTCATTTAGATATATCTGGCAGGAATGAGTCGGACCACCGCCCCAAGGCTCTGCTGTAACCATTTTTATCTTTTTTTTTCAGTTCTCTTGTCATTTAAAAAAAATACTTGCACTTCCTCAGGAATTCTGTATTCTGACAATAATTTTCTTCTGCTTGCTCTTTGTATTTTTAATAGCATACTCTCGCATGTAGCATCCCACTGTCCCAACAAGTCCAGCAAACAAGCAATCTAACAGTGTCTGTAATGAGATATATAATTCATGGCCACGTGCAAAATCAAATCTGGAGAATAAGAAAAAAAGCCCAAAAATGATAAAAGGAGTATTTGGTTATTGGTTCAGCAAAAATGAAATTACTCAGTCTAACCATAATGCCTCCCAGAGTGAGAAGTATAGAGCGCACACTGCTGGGGATTAACGTCTGTAATGGGGTTTTGAGGATAGTCAGGATTTCAGATCTGGGGCGATATGGTGCCAGGGGTAAACACCATGCAAGGGACTAGAGGATTTAGCTAGCAAAGGCTTCCCTCTCCACGTGGACCAAGTATCACTGTGTTCTAAAGTACATTCATTTCCCACGGTCATTTACACAAGTATCTCCAGTGGGGATTCAGTTATCCTCTCTGAAAGGGCACTGCAGTCTTATGATGCTGCCCCCGTACGAAACGGGGTGAGGGGAGGGGGAAAAGATAATGATTCATTGGGAGCAAAAGTTGAACTGAAATGGCAGAGAACAGGAAAAAGAAAGAAAAACACAGTACTAAAGTACTTTTGCTTAAAAACCTTCAGCTTTGATAGACTTAAACTGTACATTAATATTTTCATTCTAACTGAAAACAAGCGTTAGGAGACAGATATTTTTCAAAATTTTCAGATTAGTTAAAGTTTGTAAAATCATGGTCAGTTATTACCCTCTAGTGTCAAAATATTATTTACATATAAATAACTGGACAAAATCTACTTCATATACTATTTTTATATTGTGTAATGTATATAATTGATACATTATAACAGCATCACGTTACTATGGAGATGTTATACTTAAGGAACTTTTTGTCAACATTTTTTTTAATAATCATAATAATTGAATCATTTTTCGAAGTGACAGCGAAGAAAAAACAAACACAAAAAAAACAAAATACAGAGCTCAGGCCTTCTCTGCACGGCCCTGGTTTACTGCTACCACACATTAGCCTTCCCACACTACTTTTAACTTCTAACTTTTAACTTATTGCACTGCTTCTTCTACCAGTGCAATAAACTGCAGTGTCAAAGACTGACCACTTTAGTTTACTCAACACCTCACCCTTGAGGTGTTGATGCTGTGAAATATCCTGTTTGGGTCAAGATCACTAAAACCATAGTTCCCTCTTACAGAACTACAACAAACCACCGGCTCTCTAAGCAGCCATGCTTGGAGACAGATGGAGTCAGAGAGTGTGTCGAGGCTGTTTATGATGAGCTTCACATCTGCCACTCACAAGAAATCGGGCCACAGACGGTGCAGGATTACAAAGTGGAAAAGATGGAGTCAGTAAGAATCTAAGTTCAACTTTGACCTCCCTGACCCAGAGGCAGAAAAGATTCGAGCAGCAGGGTGGAAAAGCCAGCGAGACAAGTCAGGTTGTGAAATAAATGAATGCAACCATGCAAGAAAGGTGAGATGATGTTCGTGCAGGCTGACCTAGATGCAGATAGATGCTGCATTTGTTGCAGATGGTATTTAGTTAATTGAATTAATAAAACACACACTAAACCACTGTAAATTACACATTTTTTTCAAACTCATCCCCTGTAACTAAATTTAATTAACACACTGTACTTAAGCATTTGGGAAGTGTCGGGTACTGCAAAGCAGATGAGCAAATAGAATTGTGCTCAGTGTGTGTTCATAAGGGACGATGAGGGCAAAGGTTGGTTTTTTGTGTGTTTTTTTAATATCTTGTAATTTAATGAAGTGAGAAAATGTCACCCACACAGGCGAATGACAATGTGAGATGAAATCAGCAGTAAGGAGGAAATACTTTAATCAGGCAAAACATTAAGATACAGGTAAATTCAAAGGCAGAAATACTTTGATGTGCATGCATAGGTCTAACGTGTGTCTTTAACAGAGCATAAAAAAGAAGAAAAAGTCATACATCCTCAAAATGATATTTCTATGATCATTATATGGTGACAAACATTCACCTCTAAATGTTGCTTCTTCTTATTGTCTAATGTAGTGCACAATGATTTATGTAAACCAGCAGCACATTCAGATTTTAAGGAATCTCTTTTTTTCTTGCTTTTTACACAAAGACAAGCAATCTATGTAAAAAAAAAAATGCAAGACATAAAATACACTATAAAAACACTATATTGCCAAAGGTATTCACTCACTCATCCAAATCATTGAATTCCGGTATTCCAATCACTCCCATGGCCACAGGTGTATAAAATCAAGCAGGTGAGTGGATCCTTTCTGCAGAGTCAATTAATTAATTTCATATGGCCTTCAGATTAGCTCAAGGAGATAGCTCCATGGAAATGGTTTCTATGGCTGAACAGCTGCATCCAAGCCTTACATCACCAAGTCCAATGCAGTGGTGCAAAGCACGGCACCTCTGGACTATAGAGCAGTTGGGACATGTTCTCTGGATTGACAAATCACACTTCTCCATCAGGTAATCCAATGGACGGATCTGGGTTTGGCAGTTGTCAGGGTGCCGATACTTGCCTGACTACAGTTTGATGGTGACAGGACTATAGCGTGGGGTTGTTTTTCAGGAGTTGGGCTTAGTTCCAGTGAAAGAAATTCTTAATGCTTCAGCGTAAAAAGATATACTGGACCATTTCTTGCTCCCAATTTTGTGGGCACAGCTTTTGGATGGCCCCTTCCTGTTCCAACATGACTGCACACCAGTGCACAAAGCAAGGTCCCTAAAGACATGATTGAGCGAGTTTGGTGTGGAAAAAAACTTGACTGGCCTGCACAGAGTCCTGACTTGAACAGAATAACTTTGCAAAGATATTAAAGCGGATACCGCGAGCCAGGCCTTCTAATCCTGGAAGTGCCCAGAAGCACTCACAAATGCACTTCTGGATGAATGGTCAAAAATTCCCATAAACACACTCTTAAACTTAGTGGAAAGCCTTCTCAGAAGAACAGAAGTTGTTATATCTGCAAAGGGTGGGCTGACATCACATTAAACCTTATGGAGTAAGAATGGGATGTCACTCAAGTTCATATGCATGTGACGGAAGATAAGAAACTACTTTTGGCAATGTAGTGTACATAAAATTAATGAAGAAAGCACAATAATGATAAATTTGATTGACATTAGCATTTATTACATGCAGTATGTCATTGAAATAAAAACCTAGTTAATATGTTTCATATCAACTAGGAGGTAAAAATATTTTGGAAAAATATTTCCTTGTGCAACATCTGACAGAAGAATGTAATGTCTGAGTTTATATTGGGGGCACCTGTGATCAAAAATGAATGGAAGTGAATCATTTTCCTGTGCCTTTGTGAAAAAGAAAGCGTTCCTGGTGCTCAGCAGAATACAACTCATTTCACTTTGAATTTAAAATTGCCCCACATGCAGAGCTATTTCCTCAAAGCTATTTATGGTAAGCAATGGAAGCAGTCAATGTTGTGCCAGGACTATTTGTTTGAAGAATAAACAGAATGCCACTATGCAGATTTCCTCACCTAAACATATCTGACCGATCAGTACTGAGAGCAGGTGAAAACTCAGGTGAATTAACAAAGGAACATGGGACGCACCCCAAGACACCTGAAAGCTGATAAGCTGGTGGACAAATGGTCAGACTTGTGATTTTAACTGCTCACAGTGTCATTTAGCTGTGGGTGGTGACTGTTGCATTGCAGGAGAAAATAATGGGAACAAATGCACGCACACACACACACACACACACACACACCTGGACAGTTTGCAAGTCTATCACAGGGTTAAGGGTTAGACAAACAACTATCCATGCTGACATTAATTCACACCTATGGAGTAGGTTAATTACAATGATCAATTAACCTAACATTTTAATTTTGGACTGTGAGGGGGAGTCAGAGTACTTGGAGAGAACCCACACAGGCAATGGGAGAATGCTGCCTAAAAGAGTTAGCCAGGGAAGTCAAACTCAGAACAGGCAACGTTGCTAACCACTTCACCACTGTGTCACCACCAGGTGGCTTGTAGTACATAAAACCAAACCAAGCCCTCTTAGTGCCTAGAGATTACCAGCAATGAAAGCATTGTCAGACTTATGACCAACCAACCCTCCAAACACCTAATGTCACCTCTATTCCTCTTTACAAAAAGAACCTTATCTCATGGCTTCCAATATCTTGATGGCCAGGGCATCAAGGAACAGCTGCCAAAGGACACAGTATATATATTTCTGTGATGCAAGCAGGATGTGATAGAAGTACTGTATTTTATGTGAAGCTTTATATTGTAATAAAAAGCAGTAATATTACAAAAGAATAAAAAAGAGAAGTTAGATTAATTTAGATACCAAAAATCTAATGAAATAACTAGATATAAAAAACACCATAATGTATCAGCTAAAATTTTTATTATTAGTTTGAAGGTAACAGCATACAGTTTTTCAGTCATGTATTTTTCCTAACAGTCTTAACTGTTGTTCTAAAATGACCTAATTACTAGGGGTGCAACGATACACAAAATTCACGGTTCGGTTCGATACTTTGGTGTCATGATTCGATATTTTTTCGATACAAAAAAATGTTTATGCTTTTTTAATTTGTCATTTATTAAAATTATAAATATATATTTTAACTCAAAAGTACAGTTTTTAAATTTAATGTTGCTGAAACAACAAAGTAATAAAAAAATAAATCTATCTGATCGAGAAATCACTCATCTTTGGAAAAGAGAGTTTATTACAGAGAAATGGCTCTTTCCAAAATAAAAGCTATACTATACGCTTCTTCTGGGCTATATTCTCAGCAGCATATTAAACATATCAGGTCCCCATAAGGAGAATTAACGGCTGTCTAAATGACTCGGGTAAAGTTTGTAGCATGCGTGCTTGTTGTTTTTGTCTGTTTCCACTTGTCTTTGCACTAGGATGATGTCGGGTAAATGTGAGTCATATTCTTGTGTTCCCACTAGTGCTGTCAGCGTTAATCTGAAATGACGTTAACGCCACAACACGGCAAATCTCCGTTAACGAGCTACCGCGGATCGCCCCGTGCGTGGGGCTGGACGGCAACAGTTAACGAGCAAACTGGCTAACGCACGTAGTTCCCACCCATGTAATTGAGCATTGCGTGGCACATCCGACATACTGTTTTACTTTTGTCCATGACCGCTTACCTTCAGGGTCAGAGGTAGCCAGACATTTGAAACACCCGGGGCTTAGCCCAAAGGGTAGTAAGCATGTGGGATTTTTTTTTTTTTGTGTTGTGGGGGGGTGATGTAATGACTGAAAGATTAATAGGCTCTGTTTTGAGTTTTGTTCAAAAAAGAATGACTTCATATAGGGGAAAAAAATATATCACATACACTCTCAGAAATAGAGGTACGAGAGAAGAACATTTTTGTACCTATAGGTACATTTTTTTAAAATGTTCCCTTAAAAGTACAATACTGGTCTTTAAAAGTCCAGAAATGCCCCTTTAAAGGTTCAATTTGAAATAAAGTACAAATCTGTACCATTTTGACCTGTACTGCAGTGACAGTGGCAGAATGTGGTAATGGGTCAGCATGGGAAAATCTGGATGGGCCTGGTTAATTGTAAAATTCATATGAGATGTGAGTGTGCTCATAAAAGCTACATGTTATAATCAAATCTGTTGGTCCTCTCCTCTGTACGTAAAGTATCCTATGATGCAAAGAATATCTGTAACCTACCTTTGTGTAAGTTATGTTAAATTATATTAAAAAACACACACAATGACATGCAGGCACAACCAAATGATGTTAAAAAAAACTGGTCCATTTCCATTTTATTAAGTTCCAGTTATAATTTTTTATGTTTTAAATCTTTCAAAAACGTGAAATCATTTTACTGTTATGTTTGGCAATTTACTTTTTTGCTTTTACTACATCCTAGAATTGTTCATTAATTGTCAGGTTTTTATGGAATTTGCAACATCAAGTTAAACCGAGGAACTTTGGAAGTTAAAATGTCAAGCAGATTTTTATGTTACGGTGACTACATTTTGTAAGTTACAAATATAGTTCGCCAAGATAGCATAACGGTTTCTAAACAACTGCGCATTAATACCACAATGTTGTATTTTCATGTATCAAGTTCGCAACGCGCATTTATCCCAGAGGCCGAAAAGGTAGCAGTGATGAGTGCTCCGCCTCCGCGCTGAAAATGACTCTCAGGGGGTTATCCACGGAGGAGCTCCTTAAAAAGTTGATGGAAGAAGGCATTGATGTGTCAGACGACGAGGCGCAAAGATTTAGAGGTAAGTCGGGTGTGATTTTGTGTTTTTATAAAAATTACAACGTGTAATTTTACAGTAGAGTTAGCAAAAGTCAGAAGAGCTAGATTTAACATGGGCGAAAGCTAGCAGTTAGCTAAGTTTTAAACAAAGAAAGGTACAAATGTGGACTATTTAGACTGTTGGTGGAATGTTCAACGTCTGTCTGCCCGCCGTATTCGAGTGTTTATATCAATAAATAGTGACTAACCGTGTACAACAATGTAAAAAAATCAATAATTTCTCAAAACATGCTAGAATGTAAATATAGCTATTAACAAAATCGTTTTCGAAGCAAACTTTATGGCATCTAACTTGTTTCCCGCTCAAAGGGATTTTAAACAATGGAAGGTACACATTTGTACCATTCCACCTACTTAGTGGGATTTTCGAATATGAGAGCTGTAAGCTCTGCGCAGGGACACTTACTTACATTTTTATATTACCAGTTAATTTATATTAACAATTAATCAAGAGAATTAATTGTAACTTCCTTTTGGGGAATATAGACAGATTCACAATGATAGCTTATTATTATTATTATTATTATTATTATTATTATTATTATGTATTGACCATAATGTCACTTTAAAACTAAATTTGAAAATGGTTTTATTTTTATTTCATACTGTACTTTATATTTCAGATAACGATGTAGATGGAGAGACGGTAGACTGTGGACTCACTGAGACCATGGTTGCATATCTTTTTGACAAGTCTTTCAAAAAGCAGCTGAAGTTCAGAGACTTCACAAACCGCTACAAGGAAGTCATCATCACTTTACAACCGGTCGACCCATTTGAAGGTACAGTTGAAGGTCCAGTGTCCCAAGCAAACCAGAGGTAGGTTGTGATAAATGTCTAAATTTGCATATGCATTTAAGTGTCTTGCAAAATGGCTAGTTAATGCTGTTTTCCTACTGTATTGCAGTTCTATACCTTCTTGCCGTAGACTGCCTGCAGTTATTTCCATTCCAAAATTCCCACAAGATGTCCAGAGTCGCTTGGATCTCAAAGAACCAGTCCAGAAAGAACAGAAGTACCGAAACAAAATAATTGGGACTCTTTATGAAATGCTGTCACAGTACACAATGTAAGGGTTCCTTTCTGAATAATTACATTAATTTCTTAATATTAATATTGCTGTTGTAAGAGAGGCAGAGAACAAATGCTTAGCCCATCTGCCTCCCAATCTGGAGACCAGCGTTCGAGTCTGGCGTGACACACGGTTCCAATGAACTGGCAATAGTGGTAAAACCATACATCCTGTGTCTCCAGACCTTGTCTGGACTATGATATCCAAAGTGTTCATTTTCGAATTTGCTCAAGAGTAAATTAATAATTCAGGACTGCAGTCAATTAATTAATGGAGTTTGGAGAGGTGTGGCTGTTTGTCCAGCCCATTTAAAAAAAATTAAAATCAACTTTAGCTACATTGATTTGACATTGGTCTAAACATACTATTTACGGTAATAACAATATGATTAGAAGAATTGAAGAACAGAAAAGCCCCCAGGAAAGGATAAGAGTAATCAGTGTACTGTGAGTTGTTTTTCTTATGTTTGAAACAGGTACCCAACCCACTCAGACTACATCCAGGTCATCAAAGCCCTGATTGTGAAGTATCCTTTCTTAAGAGATGTACACGGAAATGGTTATGTGAGTACCTCTCCTTTTTTGTTTCTTTTATAGATTATATTAATATAAAGTAACCATAATTAACTACTTATATACATTTGAAACAACTAGGACACCTGGCACAGCCAACTCAAGAGAAAGTTCAAAGCAGAACGGGCTCCCCTAATCAGCAACGAAGAAGTGAACCGGGTTAAAGAAAAGTTTGGACGCACGCAGAAACATCGGACCACAGAGGAATCCAGCAGCTCCTGTCTGAAGAGACTGAAGCCCTCTCTCGTAAGTCCTCACACCCTCAGCCTCTAAGAGCTAAGGTAACATATGTAGTCTTATTATGTTCACTGTAAAGCTAAAAGTAAACATTAATTGAAAGAAACATGTTAACAGATAACATTAACATAGAAAAAGGAACTTCACAGTTGATTTAACAAAAGTCAGCTCAACTTGCAATTCCTATTCAACATTTTTGCATTTTTTTCAAAGCATTTGGTGTACAAATGACGCATTTCGAGTAACATTAACTTATCAGAGTTTACTTATGATAATACTGATATCTGCTTTGACAAAGGATTCGTGCTTTGTGGGGGAAGATGCAGCCTCCGTTGATGCTCATATCAAGGTGCTAAATGATCAGCACAAGAAGCTACATCCTGACACAGCACTGGTGAAAGACCGCATGACAAAAACCTTTGCATGGAGACGTCGAGAGGTAGCTGAAGGAATGTGTACTGTGGACCTATTAAAGAGATATCCATTCCTGGGGACATCTGCAGGGGTAAGAATTGTTAAGATGATTGGGGAAACAGCTAATGATTTTTTTGTCTCTAAATCTGATTATTATTTTCTGTACTAACTGATTAATCAATCTGTTCATTATCTTTAGAATTTTTGTTCAAGGGTTAAAGCACTTTACATTTATCTCCAGTCTGTGTCTTTAAACATGTCAAAAGTTTAAATCCTCAATGTAAAATGTCATTCTTTTGTCTATTCTGCTCTTTTCATTTCCAGTTGTGTGATGAGGTTGATTTAATGCATCCCTGCCAAGACAACATCTGTCGCCGCTTTAGCGAAAACTTCACTGCTGTTCTTCAAAATGTTCTTCAAATGACCAAGGATTTGCCACTGAAGAAGGTCTACATGGAGGCAAGAGAGAATGCACTGGCTGAAGACATTACAGGTGCTAATTTGACCTCATACAAATAGTAAATTTTGTGACAATTCATTTGCTCTCTCTTCCAAAGATAATAGATGTACCATAGTGCCATGTCAAGAGCATGTTAATGGGAATTTGCATGCTATCAAAATCTAATGAAGTGCATTTGCATCTGTATGACCTAGGAATTGACTTCAAGGGGGCACTTCTCCTCTTGCCATCCATCTTCAAGGAGAAGATAGAAGATTTCATCATCCTTGGAGAGGTAAATGCATGATGCAATGCATAGCCTTTGGCCACAAGTTTCATTCTCGGTGTTTTGTTGGCATGGAGCTGAATTCAGCTGCGGTTCAGCATCACAGCTAAGCTAATGTAGGGGAAACACTGCTGTTAATCCACAGTGCTGCTGTGCTCTTGGGTTTTGTCTGGTGTTTATATAGATAGATAGACCTTTATTGTCCCCTTAGGGAAATTCTTCTTCACAGGTACTGTCACTGTCAGGGGTGATTGCTTTTGCCCTTGAATATTATGTCAAACTTTAGCAGCTTATCAAACACTACCACAACAGTCATTGGTCAAGAAGCTTTTTGTTTGGAGTAGGGGCCATGTTTACAGGTTATCAGAATAGACAGTTTTGTTTTGCAGCAAATAAAGAAGGTAATTTGAGGAATCTGTTGAAAATCCACTTGGCACATATTGCTTAAACATACTGTATACTAATGTTTTTCTTCCTCTTCTGCAGAATACTCCCATGAGTCCATACCCAACCATTCGAATGAAGGATAAGAGTTGGACAACTGCCCTCTCAAGACAGTGTCGCTGTGTTGTCACAGTTGAAGGAGTGGATGTTTGCTCATGCTGCTCGCTGGATGAGGCCTACATCTCAGCATTCTCCACCTTCTTCGTGTTCAACATGACCTCTC
>NW_024582993.1:0-20707 GCF_018398535.1 Haplochromis burtoni | reverse complement strand
ACTTTAAAGTCTATCCTCTGACGGACAGGCAGCCAGTGTAAAGACCTCAGACCTCCCTCAAGTCCATAACTGCTCAGGGACCTTGGGTTGCTCAGACCCAGGACCCTGACAAAGTTAAATTATGGTAAGGGTTAAATTTTATTGAGCACTTTTACCTTTTTTCAGTAGTGAAACCAATAACCTACCATGTTATAATTCATGTATAGTATTTACACTCAAGAAGATCCAATCATCACAAAAGCATAAACATAAATCTAAGAGAGCCAACAAACATCGTATTGATTTGTCATATTGATCTTTCAAGAGTGATCAAGTGATGAACTGCATTGAGTTGCATTGATGCATTGAGTAATATGCACACAAAACCTTCTGCTTTTGAGCAACGCTGGAAAGTTAACAGTTGAAAGGTTCAAAGGTAAAAATATGACCATATAGTGAAGCAAAGCAGTCACAGCATAATGTTGGAAGCCACATTAATGCTCATTTAAAGTAGCTAGGGTAAATCATAAAAATAAAATAACACATTTTTTCACATTCCCGTTGGCACTAGTTTTAGAAGCTGGACAGATGTTCAGAACTCTAGACCTCAAACTCACATACTCAAGTATCACAAATGTGTCAAATGCATAAACTTGATTTCCTATATAACATACATTTTTGGAGGCTCAGGCAATAGTCCATGGTCATATCGTGAACATGTCAGGATAACACGATATTCTAGCACCAATTATTTTTTGATGATTGAATCAACTTCTGATAATAGAGTGTGACATGTTGAAGGCAGGTGGTCAAGCAGGACCCAGACCTTGTATAAACGCATACAGTACACTGCTTGTAGCATTCCTTGATGAGCTATCTCTGTTTAGCACAGCTGTTATGTTGTTTAGTGGAACAATGTTAGGTTCCTCTAAGCTCAGCTGGTGCAGGCATACTTTCAGGCACATACAAAGTTCATCACAGGGTATTTGCCCCAATAATTTCCTTTCCTCAACATGACTGAACATTTTTTACGCACATGCAAGTGGAAGGTACCCAGATCAACAAGTTACTGTTCTCCAGATGTCCCATCTATATCCCATCAGACCAGTGTCAGACCTTAACTTGCCATGATGGGAGTCTTTTTGATCAGTCACGATATGTTTGACTGTTTTTTTTTTCTTTTATTGCTGTAATCTAATGTTTTCCCATTGCTAATTGTTACTTACCTTTAAAGGCAATCTATGCTATGATTTAGAGTGTATTGCATCTCTAAATTCTAGATTTGTTCAATGAATCATTTGTTTTAGAAGTACAGATTGTCTTTACAAGTTTAAAAAAAAACATATACACATGTATTGGGGAAATTAATTGACTTTAAATTTTCAAACTGCACTTTATAATGCTTCCACAGCACTGCCACATTGTTGGCATGTTATTCAAATGCTAATTACTGAATAAGTTATAAAGAGTGGAGATTCCTTGCACACGTTGTTAAGCCTGCCACAGCTCCTGCCTGCCAGTTAAAGTAGTCATGCTTTTTAACCTAAAGCCTCGATAAATTTTAAACAGCTCGTATAAAGGGGTGATTTAGCTGTAGAGACCAAAGTCATTGTTCTACCAGGCTGTAAACAAGATAAGTATTTTAACATGGGAAGCTATGAGGACTTATTTTTGGAGAAAGCATCAATCAATGACTCTAGGATGTGTGGTTTTTGGCACTTTTACTAAAAATTGTAGTTAAAATGACAGTGCAATAGATTTTTGTTAAAAGGTATGCACATAATATAATATGCAACAGGACTTATTTTACACATGTTTTTTGCCCTGGGCATAATCTGACAGACACCGCTGCCCCAGGGCAACATCATGATCCAGGTTTTACCAAACAACATTTTTGTTTGTGGAAATGCAACACATATAACATTATCAACAGCTTTAACATTTACCCTTCAGCAAATTGTTACTAATTCATGCATTTATGAGTTATAACTGAATAATGTTTGTAAACTTCCCATCATAGGAACAGTGATTAAATAACCTTTTACAAAGGAATGCTTTTGTTGCTCTTGCATACTACACTTTACCCCTGCTCAGAAAGTAATTTAAAACACATTTAATCTGAATCTGATTGCAATTATTAACTCACAACTGAAAAACGAACTAATTTATAACTTTTTAAGCTGGGTTGTAAAACACATTCGTCAGATTCTATTTCAATTCAATTCAATTCAATTCAATTTTATTTATATAGCGCCAAATCACAACAAAAGTCGCCTCAAGGCGCTTCATAACTTTCATGCTAGTTCCACAAAAAATTGAGTTGTTTGCTATAATATTTATCCCTGCTTTTTGAAACCCGTCAGTGCTGTGCTTTAACCCCTCATTATTATACTTATATTTTACTTCCAAGCAGGCGGAGTTCTTGTAATTTTTTTTTTATGATCTGAGCAGTCCTCAGTAATCTGAGTAGTCCTCCAGGATTTCTGAAGCTATATCAAAGTTTTGTTTGGGGTTTGGTTCATTGTCAGTTGAGTCCTTCAAGCTGACTATTTTAAGGGGAATATTTTGGTTAATTGTTTGTTAATTTGTTAAACCATTTAACACTGACCTAAGAGTCATTAGAGTCACATAAAAAGGCACCTAACTCAAGGGATGAACCAGTGTTCTGTCAATAGATAACTCAGCAAATAACCAATTTTGAAATGTATCTTTATGCACTTTGTTACTAGCACACTGTCACAAAAACACGTCATCAGTTCTATAAAAATTTTAAGATAACACCGTTTGACAAAAACATAGTAATTTTGCTACCAACAAGGTAATTCCCAAAGAACTATTAGCCAAAGATGATATCTCAGGCATACCGCAGCATCCAGTGTCCTAAATTTTTTTTAAAGAAACTGGCCTAAAGATCACAGGATCTAACAGTACCATCTGAGAAAAATCTCATTAGGAGTAGTTTCATTTTGCTGTAAATTGTAAATTGCCACACCTATTTTCCATTTTCCTCACATACAGAAAGAAAGGTTGGCTTGAGACTTTTTCACAGTGTTGTAAGAAACAAAAAGGTTATTTGCAAAAGCTTTTTAAAAATCACAGTTGAAAAAAATGTTTCAGTGAAAATGTTGTTTCAGTTAGTTAAATAAAAACACCAAATGAAGGTTGGAATTATGATTATAGTTGTCATATTTTGGACATTTTTGAGTTTTTCACAACACCAAATGGAACATTTGGTTCACTTTTGCTAGAGTCATGCATGTATAATGAATCACTTAGAAATAGTTTAAATTTAAAAGAACTTTGTGAAAAAGAATAAATTGTGACATAGAAAAAAAGGCAGTGACGTTATTGTAAAACACCTTCTGAGTTTTTCTCATCTCCTCTTTTGTTAATGAAAATTCAGCTGGACATATCCAGGGGAAAGAAGCTCCTCTATTAATTTCATCCTGCTCCCTCTTTATTGGTCCACCCACAGAACCCAAATGAAATAACCCTGTCAGGTCCAATTCAGGTTAGACATTGCTCTCTCAGAACAAAGGACACACACTGGTAGGTTACTGTGGTACATCTTATGAATAACCAGTCAGGATTTGTATGTGGAATATCTACAAAGAATGAAAATATGTTTAATTTAAACAGAGATAAATATTGATTGGGACGTTAATCAAAAGAGCTTGCAATACAACTAGTGCACATAATATGGTTTATATGTTAGAGACACCTTGAATATGAGCACTCGAAACGACATTGTATGTTTCCAAGTGTGCCAGGTTTACTTGTCTCAGGTGCATTTGTTATTGCTGACCTTGTTTTACTGGCTGCTTTAAATTATTCTTGTTTTTCCTAGTCTATAAATGCTACATGGTAGCAATATTATTTTTCATGATCAGGTTTATTGATGTTTGTTTGCAGCGCTTGTGTGTGCTTAGAAATCCTCTGGGGACCGCACGGAAGCTACACCTTCTCATCCTTGGAAAAATAGTTCATAGATTTTTTTAGAACTAATGACTGTTATGATTCGACTTTTCCTTCTATTTTTCATTTCTCACTTTCTTAGTGGTGCAGTGGTGGCACTTATGCTCTGCCTGTGCGTGGCTCTCCTCCATACCTGGGTGGTGTGGGGTGTGCAGATAAGGGTCAGCTTTGCTGAAATATTGCATGAACAAGATTTGTGTAGTCACTAATGTCTTCATCATTTCTCTTCCAAAGTAAAATGATGAAGGCTGGAATTAGGGCAATGTTTATTATTACTGTGAAAATTTCTTTGTAAATCCCAGGGGTGGCTGTATATTATATCGCTTTTGGCAGCTCTACTGTGTGATTCTAACAGGACTAATAGCAAGGTAAGTAACATGAAAATATGGGTCAGAATGGTGAGAGGAATAATGTTACTCAAGATTATTTTCAATTTTTCTAGGATAATAGCAGTTACAGTCTAGTTATGCCTACATGAGGTTTATTTTGCATAATTCGGCTATAACTTTAATTCATAAATGTGTATGTGTTAAGCCTAACTCATCATGCTAAACCCACTTAGAGTTAGCACTCAACTATGCAGCTCTTTTAAGAGTTTAAGCTGCTTTTAGCTCATTCTTTTTCATCACGGGTTTGTATTCAATACATGGCTGCTTCCCAAAGGATCACACCAGCCCCCTCACATAAAACTGTAGACAGCTGTTTCCAAGATACAAATAAACTCAGACAAACTGACAGTGCCTCACATTACCTGCCCAGCATGAAATGGCAGACAGCATGTGCACACAAGTGACTCGTGAAATCAAGCATCTATGGCAAAAGCAAGTCGCAAACATAATAAGAATTGAGTAATTGTTACGTGCATGTTATGGCTACTCAACCATCGCAGACTTCCAACATGGAAGCATGCTGCAAATGAAATAAACATCTATATCCTAACACATAAAAGTAGTAACAAAACAAACATAACAAGGATAAAAACAACAGATTTATTTTGGAAATCAAATATTTAGTGTTATAGCATTCAAATTAATCTGTTTGCATGAGCTAACTTTTTAGGAATGAGCTAACAATACCTGATTTATATTGCAGCTGCTTTGTAAATGATTCTAACTCAGATAAATTACCTTGTTCAGAGATCTAGTATAACCTATTGCAATTCAGACAATAGCATATGGTTGAACTGTCACAATTCATTGTACTGATTTGTAATTTTAATGGAATACAATTTATTAAGCCACACAAGTTGAACATGTGTATTACTTGACATTGCTCACAATTTTTCCAGTATTTCATATAGTTAGGTGGTCCTCACAGTTTAAAAGATTTCATTAGATGTAATACTGTGACATCCATGTTGTTTATATATACACAACATGGATACCTTTACTTATTAATTCATAAATGTCTCCTCTTTGGCATTATTTGCACCATGACTTTGACTCCCCATTTTTTATGGAACATTTGGAGAATAATTTTGGTGTGAAATATTCTGTTTCTGCACACCGAGTTTTTGAGGTGGCTACAGCTTTTTCATTCACAGCAGGTCATCTGTGTATGTTCAGAACAGTCTGAACTTGAAACTCCCTAGAGCTGGTACTGCCAAGGGAAGCAGGCTGCCCTGGAGTGCTTTCCCTAGAGTCTTGAATTTCTGGAGGGTTCAACTTCTGTTTTACGTTGCAGTTCTTATTAACTCTGGAGCTTGCAGAGTTATTGCACCCATAGTTATAAGCTCAGAGCACTCAAGTTGTTACTTTAAAGTAGCAAGTATCTTGTCACTTGTTCCATTTTTGATGTTCATGAATAGGTATGATAGGAAGATGGCATAAAATCTGACTTCTGAACCTATGGAAAAAGTAGAATACGGATGCTATGTATTGGGAGCAGCCATGTTATTGTTAAAAAGTGTTCCATTTCAAGGGCTTGATCCTGTAATGAATGCTGTCCTGGGCATTAAGCTGCACAGAAGCTAAAGTAATGTGGATTGCAGAATCCAGATACTGACCTGCGTCCTAATTCCTTTCTGTGGTACTGAAACATTAAAATTATCTGTCTGTATTTTTCTCCCCATGGTGCTAAAACAGTCAGTGTACCCCAATTCCATTAAAACAATCTATTCAGTAAGACCTATATACATTTTAATATATGTTATTATTTTCAGTGTAGCTAAAAAAAATTATTAAAAATAAAATTAAAACTCTCACTCCAACTGAGGATTCAGTGTGTGCACAATATGCAATGTATTCAAGGTTCAAGGTCCTTTATTTGTCACATGCATAGTTATACAAGTATAACACACAGTGAAATGTAGCCTGACATGCTCCTCGACATGTGCAATTTTAGTACTATTAGTACTACCTCTGTGACCAGATGGAAATACTGTATTTTTCTTTTAGCTGCTAAAAAACCTGATAATTCCAGAGTTCACCTGGACTTACTGTTCTGTCTTTTTTTGTCTTGTTTCCTGCTTTTTTCTCCCTGATGTTTTATTAGCTGAACCCAGTGGAAGCAAAATTTAAATGATCTAGTAAGACCACCCTTTTAAACACTTTTGAATACATTCACAGGCCACACTGCATTTGAGAGGGATAATTAAATTGGTCCTGTGTTTCAAGATGAAAGGTTTTTGAATTCTTTGAAACCTCCTTCTTATTTTTAATGCACTCACCGACACATTTTAAGTGAATGAAAATGTGCATAATTGTCTGATGACTGGGAGTTGTTTGAGTTGCTTCATGTTGCCTTGCCAAGTTAACAGCTATTGCATAAGCAAGATGAAGTGTATTTTTTAATGAGGAGAGCCACATGATAAGCCCTCTGGGTTTTTCCTTCTCCGTGAACACCCACACTTGATATTAACACACTTTGAACATACAACGTATCAACATGGGGAGTTAAAACATTAGCAAAAGAAATGATGGAGTTCATAATGGCAGATGTCTTACCTCATTGTGAATAAAGTATCAACATTAACAATGTTTGAATTTGAGTTTGATGGCATTTGTCGAATAGTTTTATAAGTACTGTGACAAGTAACTTTTAATTAACATCTATTCCTGATATCCTTGATATTAAACTGGTGTCTGACATTTAACATGCTCTGATTTATATGCCGAACGCAAGATATGTGGGAGTATTAGTTGGTGTTTTGTATAAAATGCTTAGTTGTTTGAATATATAAAATCTTATAGACAAACATTTGCCTAAAGTGCAGCTTCTTATGAAATTTCTTCAAAAGTATAGCCTCCAGGTCTGACTCTGTGATTCAGGAAATTTTGTTTACCCAAACTGTAGGAGAGGTTAAATTGACAGAGGCAAAAATAACAAAACTATGAGATGTATATCCTTGTAGCTCACAACCCTGTAACCCTGTTCTTTCATGTTGTAAGCAACCTTCACCAGCAGTGCCACATTGTTTCCTTTCAAACAGTCAGGTGACACTCCAGACATTCAAGAGAGAGCTGCATCCGCAGTGTTTTAGAAACCTGGATTAGCCCCTTTATATATTCCACTCAGGAACGAACCCCCTGCTGAACTGCCACACACTACTTGATAAATCATTCAGAAATCATTCAGCACAGACACTCATAGAAATGCCTTGCCTGCTGCTTAGATCACTGGGTTGAAATTACTTGCACCGAGTCAGATCTGCAGAAAAGCATCCTTGTATGGATTTGCACTTTGACTAGCTGTGAGAAAGCCTGTTTTTTTTTTCTGTCAGAACTTTTTGGTTTTTTCACTTTTTTTTAACCATTCAGCTTTTCCAAGAGTTAATTAGTCAGTTTCATCTAGTGAATTGTCTTTCAGCTGCTCTAGAATGGAGACAAGTGTGGAATTATACCCTGTGGCATAATCTCTGCAAGTAACAGGTAGGTCCTGAGGGGACAAAAACAGATCATGACTAAAGTGGTATAAATTAAATCAATTTATCAAAGCTCTGGTGTCCATTTACTCAGCCTAACTGTGACAAATTGTCTTCAAGGTATGCTTCTTTTTTTTTTGCATCTGAATTAAAAGTCCTCTGCTATCATTAATTTGCAGTCTCCCTTGTAGTTAAACATGTATATAAAGCAAACCACATTTACTTTTCGAGCTGAATATGTTTTCAAACCAAAACTTAAGTGAACTTCAAGAAATGATGTATTACTTATATCAGATAAGTATCTGTTTTCCAATTTCCCCTTTCTGCATAAACAAATGTAAGTTTTCTCTTTCGCTTGATTGTTACGTCAATTAAACAGCATTTTAAATGTCACTTCCACATGGAAACTGATGGTTGCTATTGCTGCATCCTGGTATAACAAGACTTTAATTATTTTGTATTAACTATATAATAATTACAGTTGGGTCAGACTGTACATACTTAACTAATCTTTGGGAGGGGGGGTGGGGAGGTGGGTGGGGGGGACAAAAATGGGCATAATCAAGTTGTAAATTAAACAATACGAGAGGGAACTGAGCTGGTTATGCTTTTTTTTTCTTATAAGAAATAGAAGCATAATTAGTCACTTTTGAATAATGCATTAAACATTTAGTTTTTTTTTGGACTAAATGGAATTTCTAATGAGTCATGTGATTTATTATAGGACATTTCAGTGCTAGCAAATTAATATCAAAACTTCAGAAGGCTAATGGAACCAATGCAAAGTACAACCCTTAGAAACTGCATTCAGTGTTGTGATTTAGTCATTAAGCTCTTAATCGGATACACAAAACAGACATTAAATGAATTACGCTTATAAGAGAATATCCTAATTAGGAGGCACTATACATTGCAATAATTATAAGGTATTTGAAATAGATTAGTCCTTCCTCTCAATTTTTTTTTTGTCTTGTGTTTTTTGTTTTGGTCTCTCCCAAAGAGAGGGAGTATGTGATCGGTTTCATTTTTGTCTGATTGTATAGCATCCACCGTTTTCACTACATCATTTTCACATTTTGTATGATGATAAATACCAATAACCGGTTTATTTATTTATTTTTTTCAATTTTGAAACTTGGTACAAGGTCACACCAAGTGAGAAAATCATTAAAAATTTAATTATTTTTTATTTATTGCCTTTGTATTGTTAAGGTGTCTTGTGTTGTTATATAACACAAAATTCAAAGTGCAAATCATCCACAGTCTTGTCTTGAGTTATCAGTAATTGCAGTTACTCTTTACATAATACCTTCTCTGTGCCATTCACACTAAGTCCACTAAGTATATTTAAAAAAATGTTTTGTCTTCTTTAATTGAAAGGGTGAGTGTGTGGTTGGCTAAGTGTCACTCATCATAGGCCACTTTACCAGCCACCTCATATCCACTTCAAAAGGCCCTTGAAATCCCTCAACATCCAAGAGTTAAAACATGTTTTGCATTAGCATTAATTAATGTCACTTGATTATCAGTCAGTCTCTCACTGGCTCCTCCTAAAATCTATTACAAAGCAAATGGTGAAACGCAGATCCTGTATTTCCTTGTCACGGTCTTTCCTATAGGTGTGCAAAGTTGTGAGCTTGAAAGATTATATTTCTTTTTTCCATGAATTGAAAAAAATTACAGAAGATGAAATTCTAGTCATGTTATTATACAGCAAGCTGCTATGTATGACAAGCTGTTCACAATCTCTTGATCTTTGCATTTTGCTCTGCTCGACCAAATGTCAGGAGTGTTGTTTGTTCCCACCTTTTTTGTGTAGTAAGTCAGTTACTAACCTAAGATTTATGAGTGAATTGCTTCTTTTGGGTTTATATTTTTAGCTACTCCTGATTGCAATTTAAATTTCTGTCCTTGCACAACAAAGGCACAGAACAAATTACACTGGAGTTTCATGCAGGCTTTTAATCATTTTTGAAAAAGGCAGCTATAACTGGGGCCTGAAGGGCTACTTTTTCTGCTTCATGTTCTGAAGCATTTTTCTAAAACTTTATCCTAAAAGTCTAAGAACATTTTCAGAGCTTGTTAAGATTGGATGTTCCGATATTTTTGATATTCTTTAGTGAAACCTCTATAAAAGTATAACTAGACGTCTGAACATTGTTTCTTCTTTATTCATCTTCATTCTATGATGGGAAAATGTGGCTATTCACAAATCTTTTAAGAAACAGGGCATTGCTATGCACTGTAAACCCAAACACTCAAAGTACTTAAAAATCTTAAGTAATGTGAACTTAATGTTTTAAAAAAGTCCTATTAACTCTAATAGCTTAAATTCATCTAACATTTTCTTGTCTTTTAGTTAGTTCAACTAATTATTTCTGATCAACTTCTATTATTTTGGATATTAAGGACTTGCTACGTTAAAAATATCATTTAATTTTGCTAATTTATTTACATTATATGGTGGACAGGAGGTTTTCATTCTCAGGGTCAATTTAACCCCAAACATAAAAGATTAGTCTTTAGCCTGATATAACAGCTGGGCTGATTTAGATTGTGAGAAAAGACAATGGGGTAAAAGTTAAATGGCCTTGTCTTCTATCAGTTGTAAAAAGCCAGGAGTAATTTTTGGGTAAGTGACATGAACTGGTAAATGCAAAGAGAAGTTCCAATTTTAACCAGGCACATTTCTGAATGATTTATCAAAAGCACACTAACATTGTGCTTGAAGTTTAAAAAATTGTTATTGTTTTTTGTCTTTTTGCTTTGTTTTTTGGTTTCATTTTATTCCTTCTTTAAACATATTGAACATTTAAAAAAATGACTTAAAATAATAAATACATTTACTGGGGTAGTTTAAACATTTGCATCAACTGTAAGATTGTGTAAGGTTATTAACAGTCAACTGGCAACTCTATTTAGATTTTTAATTTTACCACCCATAATGTGGCTGTGCATTCATCACTGTTGACACTGTTTATATCACAGTAAGTATTCTAATTTTCTCTTTATTTTTCAAATCAATTTTAGTGAAATTAAGCAATACTCAATAAGGGACACCATTTGTTAATAGGCCAACAACTAATAAACTAATACAGCTACTTCACAAGGCTAACTGACTGGGTTCACCATGGTAGCTGAGACATACTTTGTTTCTTAGTTTTTAAACTAATGTATTATTCTGAGGTATTTGATTTCTTTTCCTTCTTTTGATACAATGCTCTCTATTGTACATGGACTGTGTCAAATTTAAGGGGATGAAGTTAATGAAGATTTCAGAACTGACCTAAAAGGCCAGAGTAATTGACATGAACTGGTAAACAAAAAGAGAAGTTTACCTTTAGTCATGTGACCATGTAACTTCACATTAGACTTTTGAAAGTCAGAATTCTAGTTTCGGTCTCTTGCAACAATATCTAATATTACCAGATGTGCCAACCACTTCAGTCATTCTATTCTCACCATAACTACGCTGCTGGTTGGTCAAAACTTGGAGTATCCCTTACACGTGTATAGAGGAACAAATTGTTTTTCAGAGGAGCCATAACTATCACTTCATCATAGTTCAATTAAATTTGAACTGACTAAGTACTTTTGCTTTTCCAATGTAGGTGTACTCAGGGATCCAACCTTCAAAAGGGTTCAAACAGTACATACCCAACATGTTCCACACCAAACTAAACAGCTTTCTTAAAGGCTTTCCCAATACAGGTAAGCCAGCAAAAACTTTTGGTTGAAATTTAAATTTCCACAATGGAAAGTAATTTAACACGAACCTCAAACTGAGATTTTGAATTAACCACCTAGTTTTAGTTTTTTTTCTTTCATCTTTTTTTCCTCCTGCCTTACAACTCAGTCTTCAACATCTTTCGTCCACTCTATCCACTACACATATTCAGACCATCTCAGCCTTGCCTCTCTATTTCTCACTTGGGTTCGTTGACCTCAGAACTGATTACTCTCTAGAACACGGATCATCTGTTTTTACCAATATGCAGTTTGTTCATAAAACAACTAGATCAGCAGTTTACATTCTAATTAATCTAATCTGCTATTAGCATTTGATATTCTTTTTAAGATGATTCATTTTAATATTTCTTATATATTAACAGCACAGTGTGATATTAGTGGAGGCAAAGAAAATACTGTTTAACTGAAGAAATGCACTTAAGCTTTTCAATTTAAAACTACTCAATACATTTGAGGGAATAGGTTGCCTTAATTTTTTCATGTTTTGTGTGACATTTTTTTGAGTTTTCAACATTGAAATTTGATTATTTTTTAATTAAAAAAGATTGAAAAATTAAACACTAAATATTGAGTTTTGCTAGACTGAAAAAAACGACTCTGTTATACTCATTCGTTTTAATTTATCTCAGTTTATTCACATGGGAGCCAAAAGTAAAATAAAAAAAACTTTAACTACTAGTTACTAAATATCTTTTAATTTAATTATTAAAGATTTTACTTTTATTTTAGTTAAAAGTTTAATGTCAAATGTAATACAAAATATTGGATTTCTGATAAGCTCCAACTTTTAGGTTCATCAACTTAAAAAACTTAAGTTGCCTTAATTTTAAGCTCTGCTAACTTCTTCACGGTTTACAGTGTGCCTCTTCTACTGAACTGTGGTAAATTTCAGAGAACCAACAGGAAGCATGACTACATGACTACTCAGGAAGTCAGAGGTACAAAAGATGGTCTCCTCAGGCCCAAACCAAAGCTCCAACTTTGAAAGTGAAATGTCAACCATGTTCAAAACATTGATATTATTATCAAAAGATTAGCAGCTTGCTGAATGGAAATTATTAAAATACAGGCTTATCAGAAAATGTTTTAACTTCAAACCCTGCATTGAGAGAAGCACGATGTTGTTCATCAAATGCATTGATCTTCAGAAAGTATTTGATATTTGTTTGCAAAATGGCCCTATAGAATATCTTCATCCCAGTGAGTGCAGTGTAATAGTTGATGGAAACCATGGTTTACTGTAGTATATGAAAGAGATGTATCATTTCATCAGTCTTTTTGGTTGCCAGCGTTTATAATATTTGGAACCGAATGGCTGAAAAACCCAGCGGCATGGCTCAACACCTTTGTTAAGCAAATGTGTCTTAACATCAGCACCTCCAAAACCAATGTGATATGCATAAATGCCAATCCAGATGCACCCATTACAGTAAACAGTGATTCATTCAGCTTTGTCAAGGTCTTTACCTAGCTTAGCAGCACTGTGACCAAAGACAAGGAAAAAGGAGAAGGGTTGTAATGTTAGGTGTGGCTGTGTGCAGGCAGGAATAGGACCCAAGGTGCAGACTCCAGAGACAGAACTTAAACAAAAACAGCTTTAATGCTGAACGCAAACATGACATAACTGGAAAAAACTCAAAATAAACTTACACCGGTGGACAGGCAAAACACACAGCAAAGTAAACGGTAGATCGCAACACAGACACTAAGAAACACAGGGCTTAAATACACAGAGGGAGCAATCAGGGAATGGGTAACAGGAGGGAAACACAGCTGGGGCAAATCAGGCCTAACGAGACAAGAGGAAGCAAAACCAGACACATTAACATCAGACATGGACTTTCAAAGTAAAACAGGAAACACATAACACAGACTGAACAAAGACACAGGCTCATAAGCAGGCACTACAAAGGGAACAGAGACGTGGGAACAGGGCAGACACAGACACTGACTGAACACGGGGATATAGGAACTTAAGATACACATAGACGCGAACTAGACAAGGGGATGCGGGTGATAGGGGAGACATAAGCCATAAGACGGAACTCAAAGAAACCAAAAACTAGAAAGTATAAATAATAACATAAACTCAAACACCCTGGGTCAACGACCCAGGCATCCTAACATGTAAAAGTGTTACATTTGCAAGACTCCAACCCAATCAAAGCAATACACCATGCGAACAAAGGTTTGACTGTTCAACAGCAATGTCAAGCCTATTCTCTTTTTTTGCTTGAGCATAGTAAAAGATCAAATGCCAGTGGGTAAATTGACTTGGGCATGTGATCAGAATATACCAGAACTGCATACCAAAGGCAGCTCTAAAATGGACATCACCTGGG
Source organism: Haplochromis burtoni (assembly GCF_018398535.1). NCBI lineage: Eukaryota > Metazoa > Chordata > Actinopteri > Cichliformes > Cichlidae > Haplochromis > Haplochromis burtoni. The sequence continues at coordinate 6,799 of NW_024582993.1, read as the reverse complement.
AAAAGCAACATATCAGTGAGTTGTGTTGGATGAGGCAGAAAACAGGGATCAAGGAGGCCCAAAATGTAGCACAGCAGAGGGCCAGATGGAGGCAGGTTGCCAATGCCTTATGCATCTAAGTGCATAAAGAGGGCTAATTAACTGACCCTTTCTATTGAAGTATAACCAAGATAACCTAATCAGAAGAAACTCATAAAAATGTAATCACTTATAACACAAACAGGAACAGGAAAACCAATCAAAAATAAACAACAGTCTGTCTCTACAAACTAATTTAGACTAACAAGGAAAGCATATGGCAAAGATGGAAACAGGTGTGGCTGAATCCTCTAATCAGATGCCTCACATACAGTAACAAGCAGGGTTTAGGGCTTCTTCAGGTTTAACCCTGGCTAAAATTACTTCACCATACCCTGAAAATCCCTCAGGCTTTACTATGCTGATGTCAGTAAAGTCTAAAGTTTTTAAAAGATATTTCTATGATGATCAATAAGAAATATAGATACTTACTAACATTATTGCTTTTTTTTTTCTTCCTTTTTTTCCCGTCTGGCTGCAAGCACTTTTAAGGCAGTTTTATTTTTACAAGCCTTACCACTGATTTAGAGTTTTGAAACAGGACTCTTAAACCTTGTGTTTGATGATCTTCTATAAAATTTGCAAGTAAGCCTACTTACACATTTGAATTTTTATTGTATATTTTTATAGCCCAGCAATCATGGCTGGGTACCTACAAATTCCATTCATACAAACATTCGTAGTGTACATAATCCAGGCCTTTTTACATTGTGTGGAAAAAAAAATACGACAGCAGCGATACTTATCGATTATGCGACAAATGCAAAAAGATAGGACAAATTGCTAAAGAAAATGCTAAATTGTATGTACAGCTGCTTGGAAGTATTATTGTTATTTTTATTTTTATTATTATTATTATTATTATTATTATTATTATTATTATTATTATTAGTAGTAGTAGTAGTAGTAGTAGTAGTAGTAATATTCTGTTCCCTGATTCCCAAGCTTGGGAGAAGAAATAATATTCTATCTTTAGAAAATCCTGTTTTTACCATTTCTTCCTGCATTATATGATGACAGTATTCATAAAAGGGCATGTCTTTGTTTTAATCATATCTCTGCTTTTACTTGGCCTATCAATGGAATTCAAAAACTGGTATGTCCACACTTTTGACACAAGATGAAACAGAAATTCAATGGTGCACCTTACTGCTACATAATCTTAAATAGGTTGTGTTATTTGGATGTGTGTGTCCATTGACTTTAGAGGGTTATTTACTATAGTGTTACTCTGACTAAAACATTGGCATCTACCAAATACTAACACTAGGACCAAACTTGTCTAAGAGTTTGACTGCTGCTCCATATGCTAATCAATCAGTAGGAATACAGCATGAACTAATGTGACTGACAATGATTAACTTGACATTGCCATTTTTGAAAAACCATAAAATGATTAATAGTGTTATATGGAAAAAAAAAACCCAAAATGGTTTGGACTCTGACAAAAGCAAATCAAATTCAGTTGCCAGCTGAAGATTGATTATAAAATATTGTCCAGTTGTTATCACTTTTAAAGGGGACATTGTGTAGAAATAAGTCCTTTCATTTTGTTCTTACATCAAGTATGATGCCCCATAAACTTTATTACATCCATAAGTGTTGTGAGCATAATTTCTTCTTGTGGCCCTTATTTTATTTCTGCCTCTTGCTGCAACAGTCAGAAAGGACTTCCAGGTGAGAGCTGGGTAAATATGATATTGTTGAACCATCTAGTGTGTTTTGTTTATACACTGATAAAACAGTAATTTTGTATCTGTGGTACAGCATTTCAAGACAAAATGTATTTTTTGGCTTAGTTGAAGTTATCCTATGTGACATATACACCAATAAAAAAACAAAAATTACAAAGGAAACACATTGTTTTCTGCAATGCTGTGTGTGTGTGTGTGTGTGTGTGTGTGTGTGTGTGTGTGTGTGTGTGTGTGTGTGTGTGTGTGTGTGTTTCTGTCTCTCAGAATAATTATACTGGTGCTTGAATTCTAATTTTGTGCTGTAAAATAGATCGCCATTAATTTATTCAGCTCAGCTGTAATCACGTTTTTCTCCCTCTGTGTGGAAGGTCACCGTCCTTGAGGTGAAATACCAAACTGCAGTAGCTTTGTCACTTAGTGTTATCACCAAAATAAGGAAAAAAGGTTTTGAAAGCTGTGTAGAGAGCATGAATGTGACAACATAACATAACAGGTCACAGAGTTTATCTACACAAGTTAATTTTTTTATTCATGTAAGTAGCAGAGAGTAAAAAAGCACTGTCCTTCATATTTCAACTGTTTTGAATATCCTTTATGAAAGGCGTAATTTTTTTTTAATTCCATGGTTTTGTTTGTGCTAATGCATTTTTGTAAAATAAAAATTAAATTAAGAAATCATCCTTAGCTGCAATCGTGCATAGAAAAAACAGCTCATAATCTAGAAGACTAGAATGAATTAAAAAAATAATAATTAATTCGTCCAGGAATGCCCCACAGAAACACAAAATTGATTAAAGTAGAGGGATTTTCTACTCTAATTGCTTTAAATGACAGGAGACATTGTTTGTCTTTCATTACCATAATGACACAAACACTTTTAATCTTTGAACATAGCATTCAAATCTGTGTGCACATGTGGTAGTGACTTCAAAGCTTGCATGTGTGTGTACTCGTGGGTAAGTGTGTTGTGTGTAAAACAGCATCAGTGAAAGTAGTTAAACAGACATCTGCTGTATTTACATGAAATGCCGGAGATTATGAAAATCCTAATGCTTTAGGATCTTAAATCACTGACACACTAACATTAGTGACATGTTGTTAAAAACTGTTAAAAACTTCCAGGGCCATCTCCTTTCAAAATATTAAGATTTTGGTTTATTTTGCATGACATTTTATGTCAAAGACGAGCAAACCCACAAAGCTTGTCACAATTTTTTTTTGATGTTACTTAAAAAATGTTCAATTAACAAGCTTAAATACAAATGGTAATTGAGAACAGGTTATTTTGAACACAATACATACAGTATATACAACTTTCCTCTCTATGTTACATAAATCTTTGACCAAAAATAAATCTGACATCATAAATGACAGACTTGCTTCCTAAACTTAAAGGTAAGCAGCAGCACATCTGGATACAAGCAATTTTGCCATGTATCTTTCATCTCAGGAAGTACCCGTGTGAACTAAGTTTTCCTTCCCGGATCAAAATCTGAAGTGCAAGGATGAAAAAGAGACAACGAGCAAGGGCTCGGGGAGTGTTGATACAAGTGGAGGAAGTGGGAGCCTCCCCCATACTGAGCTGTAGTGTCAGACACTAATGCCTCTGGATAGAAGCTCTACTCTAGGGTATTAACTCAAACATGGACGACTAATGCCACGGGATAAAGCGTTCAGCCTCACTTACAGGGGCACAGGCACTCCCGCAGGATCATAGGGCCGGGGCAGCAAGCATTAAATTGCCACAGACTTCTGTGTGCCTGTGCCAGGGGATTGATTGGAGGCAGAGGGGCACAGCTCGAACCGGTCTCTACAGCCTGGAGACTTTGATCTTAAGATGTGTAGTACAGGCAAGTTGCCAATGCAAATATATAACTGAGGAGAAAATATATGGGCACTTTCTACATACACTGTTTGTTATTAATAGCTGCATACCTACCTTGTCTTGCAGTTATCCAATTAGCTAGCCATGTTGCTACACCATAAAGCATTTAAATAAGTAAAAGTAAATTATATATACAAAAGAAATGACAAAAATTATTGTCACTACATAAAGAGGTTAACAAAGGCTGTCTTAAACTGTTCAAATCCTAAAATATATTAATGCACTACACTATCTATAATTTAATCCCTCATGTTTACCAAAGTATGAATTGAAAACATCATCTCATGCACTTATAGCCAGGTAAAGACCTTGGAACATTATATAACTGCAGTTCATAATGGTGAGGAAACACAATGAGTGATGAATGTGCCTTGTCAATGAGAGCCATCACAGAAAAGTGGCCTGACTGGTTCAAGCCAACTGAAAGCCTGTTTTAACCCAAACATTCACTTTTACAACTGTGGTGAACGGAAAAGCAACTCAAAATGCACAGCCTGTCATACTTTCAGATAGATGGGATACAACGGCAGAACACGTCGGGTTCCACTCCTGTCTGCCAAAATCAGAAATCTGAAGCTGCAGACGGCATGGGCTGTGATGCAGGCATGTCAACATAGACCAGAAAATTCTGTGTCAATGCTGACAGGTTCTATGTCTAAAAGGAATATTTAAAATGTATCTTCTGGAATCAATGCCACAAATAATCGAACAACTGAATATGACTTGTCTTATTACAGGTGCCTTAGCATTTAAATGTTTTGGTTATTGAAGCATTGTAGTCTTCATGCTGCACTTTTGGTGCCTTTTTACTTACATCTTCATTATGCCTGTTAAAAGTCAGCAAAAGGTTTTACTTTACATTGTGTTATGCTAGATAAACACCTGTCACTATGATATAGAATAGTTCGTAATTTTTCTAAACTAACAGCTTTGATTAAGCAAAAAATACTTTGAACTTAAATCTCTGATTTAGTATTGCGTTTCTCAATCTTTCTGTCTGCTAATGCATTTTCTGCACAGCAATCTTCAAATGCTCTTTTCAATACCCCTGAGTTTATTATTCATTTAAAGATTAATGTTAATGCTCCAATTTGAAACCAGTAATAATAAATCAAGAAATGTACACCCTTCCAGCTGTCAGATGATAACATTCGTGGTGTTAAGACAGAATGTTACAAAGATAAGAGTAAGGCTGATAAACTCCAAGTTCATCCAGTGTTATGACTTAGTTATTGCCAAAATGTCAGAAAGAGGCCTATTTAAGCACTAAATGCACTTTGGATTTTAAAGGAAGATTGTTTCTCTCAAAATATCTTCATATCTTTAAAACAAGTGCAACAATGAGGCCATGATTCTTGGGAAAAAAAAGTTGATAGTTGGAGAAGTGCATTCAAAGTCCCCCTAACAACAAGAAGTTAATGTTGTTTTTTATGTTTTGTTACTTACTTTATTACTTATGTTTTGTTTTAAATTTATTTTAATTTTAGTTTAATTTCTTACTGTGCAAATAGGATATGCATTGCTGACATATTTATGATATACTGAACCAGCCAAAATGTCGATTGTTTTTAAGAGGTAAATGGACATGGGGCTATATCTTTATAACTAGCTTTCAATGTAACTACACAATTTTGTGAAAATAAAAAGAAAGAAGAAAAAACAGCGCATAAAGATAATTGTAAATGTCACTTTTTAATGTGCAAGGTCAATGATGCTTTTGTACAAGTACACACGGAAGATTGATACTTGTTTGTTTGCCTTCATTTTTGGGTGTTTGGGCTGCTGTTCTATTATTTTCATCACCTCTGCTGTCCCATACTGTCAAACTCAATTCTATCATCATCACTCTGATCCAATAATCTTCTTGCCTGCTTTCTAAAAGTCAATCAGTCTTTGTCGCCTGCGCTTAAAATTTTAGAGCTATTCTGTCAATCTTCCTTTCAGACTCTCATTCATGCAGGCTCCTCCATATCTTATTACTTATGCTGGTTGCTCAGAGAGCCTCATTCAAGCCTCACCTGCCATCTTGTCCACCACCAACTTCTAAGCTTGGACTTTGTGGAGAAAAAGCACAGTGAATGCGGCCCACCATCCCATTACTGTGTAGCTGCCCAGACACTTGTGTTATCTTAATACAAAGAGATGAGAAAGTCAGGGGTGGCTAGGACAAGATCACTAAACAAAAGAGGTTTAGCAACTTCATAACCCCACACAAAAGTGACATTTAGGTTACAGAGGATGGTAAGCTGGGTAATTATTATCAAGATGGCCATAGTTATGGCAAACATTTACCGTATTTTCAAACCATAAGGCACACCGGATTATAAGGTGCATTAAGCAAAACAAAACAGTCAGATAATTCAGACTTTACTGAACTCATTCTTCTTGCTTCCTCCACTTCCGTACAATTGATTCATTAATGTTGAATTTTCTCACAGCTGCTCTATTCCCGTGTTGCTGCAGTATATTAATGACTAACCTCGTATTGTGGATGGATTATCTCAGTTGTTCTCCTGACTGAAGTTTGGTCCGTTTACAGCATCCTGCCATGCGATTAGGATAGAATAGAATAGAATTCAACTTTATTGTCATTGCACATGTCACAGGTACAGGGAAACGAAATGCAGTTTGCATCCATCCAGAAGTGCTTTAGCCATGATATAGATATATTATGATATATATTAGCAATAATATAGATATGTAAGTATATTACAGAAATGGGTCTATTATGGTATGTTATAATGTACACGATATGAAGTATGTTATGAATATTCTATAACTATAAGTATGTACAGGCCTGTACATAGCTTGTAGTGAGTACAAGCTATGTACAGGCTATAAATATGAAATAAAAAACTATAAAAAAAATATGAGATATACAGTTATACAGAAATGTGAACTATGCAAGTTATAAACAGTTGTAGGATTAAAAATTATCGTATGTACAGAATGATTATTTACACAGAACTATACAGTAGTGCGGTTAAGATAAGTGAGATATGTGGATAATTTAGATTGCATTAGTCCCTAACCATTAGTCCCTAACCATTGGGAACCTCACGTTAACTTTTATTGAGTGGAAAAAAGTTAGCGTTCATCCTCCAGCTTCAATGTGTTTATGTTATGCTAACATAGCTGTGTC
>NW_024582992.1:255355-270942 GCF_018398535.1 Haplochromis burtoni | reverse complement strand
GTCAGATTTAATTCACTCTTGTTTTGAGGTTTTGTGCCTTTTTTTTCATTCTTTGTGCGTTTATTTTCTCTTTAAGCCTTTCAGGACTCGTGCTGTGGCTTTTTCCTGTGTGTTATTAGTATTTTTAATTTCTAAACTTTTTAAAAGAAGGACCGATGGAACATTTATGTGAAAATAAACAGATCATTTAATGTTTTTGTCATCATTAAAAAATAAATCCTGGTCTTTCATTTTGCTGCTGCATTGTTCACAGAAACACATATTTTCCTGTTTCTTTCTGTTTGTGTGTTTCTGCTTTTGCCTGTTTAGCGCTGCTGAGCAGGAAAACCCAGACGAACAAAAACCTCTTTTAAGTAAATGTTTGAGTCACTTTGGGTCTGAACTGTAAAAAACTGCAGACTGAAACAGATTTGAAGGCATCACAGGAGCAGCCTCACATTCAAAACATGAAAGAAAGGACTTTTATTTTGAAACACTCAGGAAATGACAGATGGAAATTTTTTAATTAAAACAAATTATTATTTTATGCATTCTAAGTTCATACAACACCAAAACTGGATGATCCTCACATCAGCTTTACTGTGTGAGGTCACATACACGATCATTAATGTTACTATTATTATTATTATTATTATTATTATTATTATTATTATTATTATTATTATTAGAGACTTGCAGAGAGAAGAGGTGGAAACATTTTGATTTTCATAAATTTAACAGACTAAAAACCTACAAACATGTTTGGTGCTGAAGAAAAATGGAAACTATCAGAACATCAGAATAAAAAAGCTCAAACTGAAACTGTGGGGAGGTCTGAGTGAGACGCAGCAGAGCCCCACGGTGAGTGTCTGTCCGTGTCTGTGGAACAACAACGTTCGGATCACTTGCAGTCGCAGAGCAGCGCGGCGCCTCGCAGCGTCCAGGCTCGGGCGGCTGCAGGCTCCTCAGCTGCAGGGAGAAGATGAAGTTCAGGTCGGTGCGTCGAGGCTTCTTGTAGACGGGACACGAGTACAGGCTGACCGCCCCCCGCCCCAGGGGGACGCTTACTGTCGGCCTGTTGGCTGAGCTGACGGCGAAGACGTGGACCACAGGGAGGGGGGTGAAGAGGACCTGAGGGGCCGAGACAAACTTATTATTACTGAGCAAAAACAAAAATACTTTGATTTCATTTAGTTCCTAAATTGCTGACAAATTAATTATTATTTCATAATTTTTCAATAAATTAATCTTATAGATGTTTTTAAAAAATGTTTTTATGTTAATTTACAAAAAAATACAGAAACAGTAAAACATGGACTTTTGAACGCTGAAGTTTTTTAAAGCTTCAGTTTATTATTTTAATTTAAGTAAAAAAACACTGATTTTAAAAAGACAAACTTTGGGCGGAGCCTCAACGAGTTTGGCGCCACGTCTGTCCCATCCCGCTCCATCCAGAAAGAGGCCATAGATATAGACTCCACCCACATCTTCAGGGGGCGGAGCTGAGACGTCCTCCTTCATCATCTTGGTGACATCGTTGCTAAGGGTGACCGTGTCCAAGGCCCAGCCCCTGGACAGGTTGGAGCGTGTCGTCTCCTGGCGCATGGCGGTCAGGAAACCCTAAAGAAACAAAAAACATTCGGAAAGAAAACTGAAGAATTCCAAAACTCCAGATTTCCGGAACAACGAACCAACCTGCGGGTTGAAGAAGCCGGTGAGCCAGAACTGGTTGGGCCGGCCGGCGCTGATCCACGCGCTGAGCTGCTGGTTCCTCTCCAGCAGCTCGCTGAACCAGAAGCCGAGCGTGGCCGACGGCCAGCTGAGCCTCAGCCACAGGCGCGGGATCCGAGCATCGAACATGCTGTCGAGGGCGTCGCGCAGGTCTTCAGACATGATGATGGTCCCTGCAACGGCGGGAACACGAGTCAGATCGAGCGTCAGTGAACGTGTGTGTGTGTGTGTGCGTGTGACTGACCATCGATGGCCAGTCTGAGGTCAGTGAGCGTGCTCCGTACGCTGCTGATGACACGCTGCATTCGGTCCAACTCCTGTCGGAGGAAGATGTTCATTGGCTGAAGAGGACCCATCTTCTGGAGTTGACCTTTGACCTTCAAAACACACAGAGACGTCATGTTTCTCCAGAGGACTCATGAACGTGTTCGTGTTTGATGGTTCAGAGATGCCAGATTCTGCTGATGATTTAAAGTCTGAATTCATCTAAAAGAATCAGACGCTGACACGACACACAAAGATGCTAAAAGCCCCAAACATGAACCTGTGAGGTCATTAATGCCTGTGTGTGTGTGGGTGTACATGTTTACATGTCTTTGTGGGGACCAACATGCCCATCCCCACAAGTTTGAAGACATTTTTGGGACTCAGGATGTGGTTTTAGTGTCAGGGACAGTCGGGTCAGGGTTAGGCATTCAGTCTCAATGGTTAGAGTAAAAGGCTGAGGAGAGCACGATGTCAAATAGATGTCCCCACAAGAATATGAAAACACAACCGTGTGTGTGTGTTACTGTGAATTTGTGAGACAAGTGAAGATTTCAGAATCAGTGAGAAATGTTTCACTTCCTGTTGGTGAAGAAGAGCAGACTCCTCTTCAGCCACAGAAATGAAGAAGCTTTTATTTTGACGAGCTCAGCCACGAGCAGAGGCGACCCTGCAGAGGTGAAGGTCACAGTCAGAATCAGCGCCAGAGAAGCGCACGAGGACGGCCTCATTGGTCACGGCTGAGTTCACTATGTGATGGTAACAAGCTGATTATTACAGAACAGGAAACACACGTCTGCTCATCAAACACCAGCTGCTGCTGCTTTCATCAGTCTGCCAACAAAACCTCACAAGAAAGAAGTTTGTGTGAGTTTGCAGCGTTCCTCTAAACTGAAAACTAAAACAGACTGAAAATGGGAGCATGCAGCCACACTCGAGAGTCAGGCAGCTTAAATGTGTTTGTCTTCATCTGTAGTTACGTTTCATTGGCTGGAAATGTGCTAACTGGAATCATTCATGAGTCCAGATGAACAAAAACAAGTGTTTACTGCTCCACGCTGCACGAATCTGAGTCAAAATCACTCGGACGCGCCCACGTAGGCATTCCACTAAAACCACGTGACCACCTTTAAACCTGTCGTGAGTAATTTTAGACTTTTCACTTTATTTTGAAAGAACAGATTTGCAGGAAGTGCGGCTGCTGCAGAAACTCTTCACTTTTCACTGGCTTTAATCTTGAAGGTTTCTCCAGATGTGGAACATTCATGCTAAACATTCAACATCTGACGACCATCTCCGTGTAAAACACTGACAAACTCAAACTTTATACGGTAACTGACAGATTTATTCCTCCATTTTCAGGCTTTTCACAATGAACTTGGATTAGTTTGATGATTTTATTCACGTTGGTGAATAAAACCAGCCAAGAGGCTGATTCCTGCAGAGGAGGAGGCAGAGTGGAGGAATCTGCAGGTCTCTAACACACAACCAGAGCTTCAATCATAACGAGCACATAATAAAACCACGATCGACTCTTTCAGCCTGTTTCCTCTGAACAGGATCTAACAAACCCCAGCTTCTGCTGGGACATCATGGGAGGAAAAAGATGGCTGCCGTGTTGCTGTTTCCTGTCTTACACCAGGGTTATACTTCCTGTATCTGTTTTTAATCAGAGGATGAACTTAAAGCTTTCAGTCTGCTCTACAACCCACCACCCATCCACACGTCTGCTAAGTGACTGGAAATCAGTAAAACTTCTACCAGACTTTAGTAAATGTTGCATTAAGATGAGCAGACAGATTTTAATCTCAGCATCGCAGATTTTTCAGGACACTGGAAGAGTTCCTGCCGTGGATTTAGATGTTAGTGTTGTGTGGATGATCCCGTTCTGTGATCTTTGTGTTACTGATGCTTTTACACTTTAGGACCCTCGAGACCTCTGCTGCTCAGCCGTCCTGATCGCTGCCTCCACTTTAACCAGAGGCTGTAACCTCTGATCGTTTCACCTGCACCGACAGCAAAACTCTTCTCCAGAACCAAACGTGCCATAAACCCATCACAGCTTCATCATCAGCTCAGTCTCAGCAACATGCAGACGACCGAGCAGCAGAAACTCTGCAGGGAACGTCTGAAGTCTGTTCTTCAGTTTTCCCAGCTCACTGTTTATTGAACACGAGACAGAAAAATAACTTCTCTCGGGATTTGATGGTAAATGTCCGGAAGCACACTTGCTCTCAGGAGCCGGGTTTGATGTTCAGTCTGATTGGATCTGTTCTCTGCTCGCTTCCTTCAAGTGTTCAACACAAAATAATCTTTATTTTATTTTTTAATGAATCATTTATTCTTGTACAGCTACTCAAAAACCTTCCTCTCAGTGTGTCTCAGAAGTCCAAAGAAAGGGCCCAGATCTGGTTTTAGGACAGCTGCTTCATGTCGTACATCGGCACCTCAGATCCCTCCGCTCTGCCCTCGTCTTCGGCCGGCCTGGCAGCGTGAGGGCTGGTCTTGCGGCCCTTGGGAGGAGGGACGGGCAGAGCTCCTTCCGTGATGCCCTCGGCTCCCTCCTGGCCCTCTGCCACAGTCCTCTCCTTCTTCAGGTTGAGCTTGGCTGGGACACTCTTGGTGATGGTGTCCTTCAGCTTCTCTCCCGACTGCTTCAGCCTTTCGCCGGACTGGCGGATCTTCTCGCGCCTCTCAGCCGTCACGATGCGCTCGCCGAGTTTGTTCACCTTGGTGCCCAGGTTCTCGCGGGTCTTGCTCATGTTCTCCTTGGAGAAGGTGGCTTTGAAGCTCTCGATACGCGTCAGCCCCGTCTTCTTTATGCGGCTGGCTGCCGAGGAGTCGGCCTCCTCCACCACCATGTACTCCTCGTCCGACTCTGGAGGGAGCTCGAACTTGTCGGGCTCCACCTCGGCACTGGCCCGGGCCCCGCTGCTGCTGGGCTCCTCTGGCTCGTTTCCCGGGGCGACGGATTTCACCTCCTGGTCACCCTGAGAAACAGAGAGAGAGAGCAAAGAACAAGCTTGAAAACAAACCGATTCAATGGTCCATGTTTTTTGGTGGACAAAGTTCAGCAGTGATGTCAGATGTAATTGTGTCTTTGTATGAAGTGTGTCATGCAGACTTGTGCTGGGCCGTGATCCTGCATCCAGAAATAACCTGCAGCACCTGTTTCTGCAGCTCAGCGCGCGCCTGCAGGAAGCTAATATCAGCTAGCAGCGCAGAGCAACACGGGATCGCTTTCAGCTCCAGGCTGCGTCACGCCATGCATCTGTCTGTAACTCTGAGATCAGGTTACGCAGAAAAGCAGAGAGTGAAGCTACAGCTCCACAGTCCCACTCATTCATACTGGGAGCTGCCCAGTAAACCTGCAGTCTGACCCCACATAGCAAACACCAGCAGCAGGTGTGCTGCTTAAACCAGCCTCCAGTTCAATCAACTCAATGAAAACAGTCCAGATGAGACTGTTTATAATGTTGATCTGTAGTGATGTAGATGTGCTGTGAGCATCATGTGCAGCAGTTTGGACACCAGAGCGGAAAAGAGCCGATCAGGAAATCCGAGCCGCCATCCTGTCGTCTCAGGAAGCTGAAGTTCATACTTTGACGATGGGATCCATAAACGTTGGGCTCAAGTTACTTTGAAATGTCGCGTTCACTGAATGCAGATCACATGGAAATGAATCTAATGAGCAACATGATCCATGAAACATGGAATCCAATCTGATTACTTATGGAGGGTTTAAAAACAAACATCAAAGCTGAACTGATGTTACAAAATGTTCAGATTCTGAAAACTCTTTTTATATTCAGCTTTTACATTTGGTCCACTTTAATCAGTTACACGAACACTGTTATTGCCGTCACACTGTTTATTCCTCATCAGTCTGTTTGATGTTGTAAAAAAATGTTTTTCACGACATTTTTTAATGTTTCTGTTCCCAAACTGCTCAGACATCTTTGACTTATTTGTCTGAATAATGTGAATAATCCTGCAGTTAAACCCAAATGAACCTGTTACTTAACTTGTAGTTAGCATGCTAACAGAAGCATCACAGATGTGACACCTGATATGTTTGAGCTGACATTTCCACAGCTCTGATGAACACAGCACACTCAGAGCTGAGCTTCACAGCAGGAAGCAGCTAATGAACGGTAAAAACTCAGCCTCTAAATCGCTCTGATCATCCTGCTGTCGTCGGGTTCGTCTGTGCACAAACAGACTGTGAGGCTGTTTGATGCTGAACACACAGCAGTGACTGTGTGCAGCTTTCTGAGGTCATCTTTCCTGAGCTGAGACCAGGACTGAAACCCGAGCTGGATGGACTCGTCCAACAGCAAACAGTTTAACCATTTGACTCATTCTTTGTGGTTAAAAAAAGGAAACTCGGGGACCTCTCTGCTCTGCCAGACTGCAGGAGCAAGGGCCAAATATGGAGGGTCGAAGGCTATGAGCCCATCTGACCTCCTGACATGGGTTGTGTGCTGAGTCCCCACAGCTTTTGCTTCCACTGGGAGGATTTCCTCCATCAGTCTAACTGGGAGCAGGCAGCAGCTAATGAAATGGTTCATAGCCAGAGAGAGAATGAGGGAGGGCAGACAACTATATTAGGAGATGGAGGAGCTGCAGACTCAGAATAACCTGGTTTGTCAGCAGTCAGCTGGCTCAGTCACTTACAGTACAGCAGCTCTGTGAGCTCAACACGCTTCATTTTCTTCTTACTGCTGTGGAAAAGAAGCAGCTGGGAGGCGTTTCCTAAAGAGGCCTTGGTGGATGTGACTGCCTGCTGTGTAAAAGTCACAGCTCTACATGAGAGGGAACTCCACAGTCACAGTGTCGTTTATTTAGTCAGAGTGTGATCGTCACTCATTAAGTCTCTGAGAGCTTCAGGATGAGCACAACCACCAAACATCAGCGTTCGTCTAAGAACCGAGAACGTAGCATCACAGGATCTAAAAACTCGAGTTAATGTGAAAATTCACAAAACGTAAACAAACATGGAAGTCTTTCCTATTTCTGCTTCCATCCCACACGGCGCGATGTTTGCATTTCTGTGTGGCCTCACTGACGGGACTGCAACCTGACGCAGTAACAGAACCACGCCCTGCAGTCACCGCACTAGCTTACATGCTAACTTGAATGCTGAATTCACTGCGTCACTTAAAGTGAATGTTTTAATGTTTAACAAGTGCTTAAATCAGCTGATTCTTCACACAGTGAACTAAAAGCAATGCTCTTTGATGAATTAGGTTTCATTGTGTAACGAAGCATCAGTGTCTCTTTATTGCATAAAATTCACAAATGTGTGTTTGCATCTTTGAGCATGGCTGGTTTAACAGCTCGTCTTTGTGTAAAAGTTTTGCCCAACTCAGTTATAAAAAGATAAATAATAATCTTTTTATAACTGTTAATAATAATAATGATAATCTGAAATCAATAATACGTGAGCTGCACACAAGTCTGAAATCAGTCCTCTTTTACTTTAATTTTCTAAAGTACATGACTCGCTGTGAGCTTCAGGTCTGTGCGGTAACCTTTCAGCACACTGAAGCTTATCCAGGGCTAAAATAACCGCGTCACTGTCATGCTGCCAGCTGCTAACTGTGAAGGCCAAAGAAGTAAAATGAATCCCGGTGTGCTTGTTGCTATTTCAAACCTCAGAGGTTGAGACTGAGACTTTCATCGGCTGGTGTGAATCTTAAAAGAACTCAGATGTGAATCAACAGTGACATAAAAACAAAACGAGGTGGTCACAGACATGCTCTCAAAGAACACAACAGTCATGTTAAACTCCAGTAAAGATCACAGCTGCAGCTCACTTTGAGTTTAACATCAGTGACCACCGCCCATCAGCAGTTTGTGTACTTCATAAAAACATCCTCGGACTTTTCTTGGAATTAAAGACCTGGAGGTGAGCGAATGCCTATTTTAGACATAAACCAGCTGGATCCACCTTTACAGTCGTCTTTCGTCAAACACCAGCTGGCCTTATTAACTTCTACAGTCCAAAAGTTCAGTTTGTCCCCTGATGAAACCGGCTGCCAGGATTACTGTGGACTAAATAAATAATGATGTAGAGGCTCAAACCCCACAGAACCCCAAAGTGAGCCAATCCATTACTCTGGCTTCTTAATAAAGACATAAAAGAAAGTCCTCTTTCTAAGATTTAGGATTCTTTGTGCTGATAAAACAATGCTAACTGCACTGGTGCTGTATGGTAGGAGCATTTCACCAGGCCACCTTTAGACACAGAACAGTGACAGAGGCTAATCCAGTCCCCCGGGCTGGTAGCTCCAAATTATATCTTTATTATTGGAATTGGTTTTGCTGGTGTTGACTGTTGACAACTGCTGATATGCCCGCTTGGATCCAGTTCAGTTTTCAGGGTTAATTTGTTTAGTTTGGGTTTGTCATTTCAGATCTACTGAATCAACCATCCACTGATCTTCAAACAAGAAGAACTACGTCAGTAATCCCTTGGTTGGATGTCCAGAAGGACTGTTTCCAACATTCCTTGATCCATGAAGCATATTAAGAACAAGAACTTTCTGATACAGAGAACGCGTGAGAGTCTTACCTGATAAATGACCACCCTGAACTTGTTCTTGGCGAGGAGGTCACCCTGAGTGGCCTCCACCTTCTTGACCCTGATGTTCTGGTTCTCCACACGCACCCTGACATCCTTGATGTGCCGGCTGACCTTCCGTGTTTTCTCCAGCAGCCGGTCGACGGTAGAGCTGGTGTTGGCGTGCTCATTGGTCAGTTTGACAACGTCAGCCTGGATGGTTTTGACCGTGCTCTCCAGCTCAAGCTGACGCTCCTCCATGCGCTGCTGTGTGACCTGGACGCTGTCCATGAGGCCCGCCACTCGTTCCAGCAACGCCATGATGCTACCCGCATCATCTCCGCCACCAGCCGTCATCCCCGGTTTATCGGTCATTCTTGCTGCTTGGTTTGCTGGTAATATTCTCGTTGCTTGGTCGATCGACTGTTTGTGTCCAGTGATCCAGAGATAAAAGGAACAAAGTAATGAGGAAGAGGAGGATGACTTGGACAGGCAAACTCCAGTAAAATGTACTCCAGTTAAGAGTGAAATTTGAAAGATGTGAAGAACAAAGATATGAATTTGAGGATGACTGTCGAAACACTGGGAATATCCAAAGGAAGACCTCAGAAAGGAAAATTAAAGAAAGCAGGAGGACAGGAGGACCAGATCACCCCTCTACGACTGGAGGGTGACCCTGAAACTGTTCAGATCAACTCATAGACTCCACCCTACTGGGAGAGAAAGGGAGGGGGGTGGGGGTGATCGGAGTCAAGAGGAGGGACGGAGGGAGGCTAAAAAGAGATGAGCTAAAATGCAGTGGGAGCGTTAAAGCGGAAGGTGGATCGGAGCTAAAATCCTCTTTAGTCAGTATCATAGCTGCAGTTTAAATGCACCCAGACTGTGAGACGTTACAGAGCAGTGAGGATCACGTTGATCTGACTTGGTAAGTCACGTTGAGGCCCTGAGGAACACCGAACTAGCCAAAACTTTCCATCAATCAGAGGATTTTTAAGTGGAAATGGATATTATGGGAATGCATGCGTTAATGAGCGAGAGAGATAAAGAGTGACATGGATCCCAGCTTCTCTCTGTGTTCTCGGCTGCTAAAAATACAGCGAGGGTAAAGTGACTCCCTGTGCTTCTTTGGGACGTGAGCATATTAAAAGGAATGGAAACCCCCTCCCATCTATTTCTCCACATCCATCTATCCCCCATCACCTTTTCACTTGTTCTGTCTTAATCCCTCCCTCCAGGTTTAGACGTTTTTGGCACCCCAGGCCTCCAAATGAGCATTCATGATGCTAACACTCGCCTTCACTGCCATCTTTGTTCTTGACTTGAGCCGGGTAGTCCAAGTTTGGATAAGGAAGTGGAGCAAGAGATGGGAGGAGCAAGCAGTCAACATCACGTTGTGATAGGCTGAGCTAACTTTCAGTCAAAGTGAACACATTTTAAAATCAAGCTCTGCTATCTCACATGCTAATTTTCAAACGCCAGATTTTAGTAGGAGCATGAAGAAGTGTTCAGTGGGAACGCAGAGGCACGATCGAACTGTGACAGGAGGCAGAAACACTTAGTATTGTTGTTTGCTCGTAGACTTAAATTACACCTTTCTTGAAAAAAGAAAAGTATTGTTGTTTTATAACACTTAATACTTCTTGATAGGTTCAGTTATACTCGTCTGGGTGCCGGAGTTTCTGCTTTACTGTATTAAACTCTTACAAAGCTAAAGTTTGAACCAGCCCAACAGAACCACAGATATATTCTTTTTCATTCATATTATAATCTGATGTCACCCACTGAGTTGTAGCTGGCACCTACAGTTAGCACATAGCATGCAGCCTTTGCCAGTTAGCTAATTTATCACAATGTTTGCAAAACCACCACCTGTGCTTAATGGTCCAGCTTGCCCACTAAACCCATAAGTTAGCAGTAACATACTGGTCTTCCTAGAAGTTCAGCTTGAGTCTTCCAGGTACAGACATATACTTGGTTGACAGTCTGACAACTGCGGCTAATTGCTGCGATGATAGTGAATAAAAAGACGATCCTAGAGAGGTCGAGCGGGGAATTCTTGATAAAATGACAAAGGGAAGAAGGAAGAGGAAACACTTATGGGCATGTTTGGACATTTACTTTAGGAAAAATGGGAAATAAATGCAGTGATTTATTGCAAACATGCAAGCATACATGGAAAAATAGTATCTAAGGCAAAAACAGAGTTTGTAGTAATTCTACCTTTATGCTTAAAAGTCAGTATTCTTTATGAACACCTTCATTCTTCAGCTCAGTCTGAACTCTGTCATCTCTGTAAGTTACCACTTCAGTCATGCTGGCGTCCGGCTCCGGGGAGGCCGATCCATGACTGGCAGAGTTCCTCTGTCTGTTTCTATCCAGATGTGCTTTCACTGCACTGGCCGTGTGTTTGGATCAGTATCATGCTGAAACACGAAGCTGCTGATAATCAGATGCCTCCAGATGTTCCCGAATGGTGGCTCAGATTCTGATGTAACTTTTCTGAGTTTATAATTCATCAGTTTATCAAAGATCTCCAACACCACTGACTGACCTGCAGCTGAAGGCCTCACACTTCTTCTTCTGTACAGTTTTCTCAGAGTAGGATACACTGCACGCCATATGCCAAGTTTCCAGCCAACAGCTCTTTGGGAGTCACCTTGTTGGTGCAAAAATACTATTTTATGTCCATTTAAAAATGAAAATCAAAACAAATGTTTTGTTTGTGACCTGCTTTTGAGCTTAAAGATACAAAACTCGGCTCTTTGGTCAGTCATCTGTTATGTTAGGACACAACACTGTTTCATTTCTTGAATTAGGAGTCTTCTTCTGCCTGAAAGATTCATAGGTCAGATGTAGTGGTTCAACAAACCCAAAAGCCCTTCCTCTGAAAACGGTGGAGTTTAAAGAAATTAGGCGTGGTTCACGACTTCTGCACAGAAGCACACATGGTAGTAGTAACTTCTGACATCTGTTTCATGGCATTTTGTTGTATAAGGTTCAGCAGGATGAAGTAAAACCACTCATAATCATTGGTGGTCTGAGCTTTCTGATTTTCTCTTAACATCTGTGAACATACAAAGATCGGAAACATAATCCAGCTCCTGCTTTTGAACCCTTTCCAATCGTAGCCCGACCTCACCAAAAAAGAAAGAAGAGCGTTCAAAGCTCTGACATGCAACCCATCATTACTCTAACCTACCAGAAGAAAACAGAGAATGAGGGAGGTGGGCCAGAATCAGGTGAAGACAGAAGGGGACTCCCCGCTGTCTGAAAGCCCTCCACCAGCTGCTGCCTATAATTATCCTGCCATCACTGCTATATTTAACCGCACCTCCCTGCAGAAGACACGAAGGCTTCATCAGCCACCGGGCGCGCTTGGTTTCCACCTCTCAAAGGTGTCAAAATTTAATGTGAAGTAAAAACACTTGAGATGAGATAGGAAGGAGTTTGAAACCTGCCACCGGCCCAGCTCGAGGTTCAGGCTGGAGCAGATGTGCAGCTTGGAACCTCTGAAAATCGTTAGGTAGAAGGACCGGAAAAATGGTGAGAAACTGGCCAATGTTCAAAGACCCTGGAAGGCCTTCGGAAACCTGAAGAACTGTTGTTCTGTCCGGCTCCTTCTTAGCACGGGTCATAAATAAGCTGAAGCCCTGACGAGAGGCTGGGAAACCGTTCATACAGCAGGAAGCGCTGTGTTCTGGAGCCTCGCTGGTCAGGCTACACGATGATCGACGGGTCCAACATGGCGGACTTTCAGCTCGCTGAGGTGCTCCACCTGAAGCGTCACTGACTGTTACAGCTGCGGATGAAGCGGACTCGTCGGGGTCTCTGCTGCATCCATGCGGCCGGCTGAGATCCAGGATGTGGAATCAGCCGAGAGCCCACTTCAGTTTTATATTTCAGATTCAGAGCATCCTCCCTGTGCTGGCCACGTGTTCGGCTTCTTCACTCGGCAGCACGTCTTCAGACGCTCATTTAGACTTTAATCATGCTGTCGCACTGTCATACCCATATTTATATGTAATCTTTAAATAGTTCAAAGACTATAGTTAAAACACTCTGAGGCATTTTTAGACTAAAATTCAGCGGCCTTGTCACGGACTGGAATCTGCTGAAGCACAGTTTGAATGCACTTTTACTTAATACCGTTATAATCAAATAATAACATCGTGGATATGACTGTGTTTAATGAGCACTGTGCTTGAGGCCTTTGACCATCAGAAACTATTTTCAGGATTTATTTCCATCAAATATTCAGATTGTTGGGATGATGAGCGAGTGAGAAACTGAGGGACAGATTATTGACCCGTCACCACTGCCCCCTGCTGGGCATTAGGAAAGAATGCAGCCAGTGCATTCATACCTCCAGGTGTTTAAGCATGGATCAGTATCAGCTGTGAAAACAGGTCCAGATGTTTGTGTGAAGCTTTATTAAGAGGCCGGCTCAGAAAACAGACACATGAAGAGGCAGAGGTTCAAACATCATAATTTAATGCTAATTCAGCTACAGCACAGTCTAAACAACAACTTCACGGTTCATGCAGGATCAACATCTACAGCAACATCTGGCCCGTTCCCTGCGACAAGCGCCACAAAGACCGTGGCGGTTCACCTCAGGGCAGCGGCGCGCAAGGCGAACCCGAGCCCAGCTTATCGGCCTACTCCTTCTAACACAACAAAACAACCAACACGGACACGTGGTACCATCGTTACGAATCAGAATGAAGATAAAAAGCTTGACGAGGTCCTTTAAATTATCGCCAGCTTGTCCAAACACACAAACATTGGAATCCATTTCCGGAATGGCGTCATCTGAAAATTAGGCAATAAAATAATTAGCATAGCAACCTGTACATGTCGGCTTGTACCTCATTATTATTTTTAAGCAGTAGAAAAAACAGCATTTTGGTTTTCAGGTGGATCTCATTGTAACAAATACAAAAAGTGTTTAAAGAAAGTTTCTCTAAGGAGACGTGACGTTTGACCCTGTGAGACGTAGCACAAAGGCAAAAACAAAAAACACGCCTGAGATACGAGTCGGCTCACATCTGAGGGGCACGGGGCTCCGCTGGTCCCTGATAATCCTGTAGTCCCGCTGCACAGCGCCCCCTGGACAGTTAAGGCGGTACAACACATGCGTGACAAAGTAAACAAAGAAAAACAAGAGAAGTTGGCCAAACGTGAGCAGCAGTGCATCGTGGGAATTCTCAACATGGCAACGTCCACAACACGCGTTCATTAAACCTTCGAAGTGGATTTCTTCTGCTCATTTCCAGCTCCACCTGTTTGTCATTACACCGCCAGCGTAGCTTTGCATGATTCACAGTTCAAAATCATCCTCATTTATCTGATTCTGCCCTTCATGCAGAGCCTCGCTGCCTCCAGCTGAAATCAGCTGCTTTCCCTTCAAGGCCTCCTTTTTGTTTCTTTTTCCGATTGGCCAAAGTCAGGAAGCCTGCTGAGGGGCAGTATGAGCAGAACAGCTCCTCTTCATCACATCTGTCGCTTTCACAGCGAAGATTTAAAAGGATAGAAGCGTGGCGCACACAGAATCTGACTGAGAACCATATTTCCAGATAAGCGCTGATATGAAGCTGATAAGAAAATAACATTTTTAGGGAAGATTCACAGTTTTGACTGAATTTTAAAAGCTGCTTTGGTCTAATTAACCGAGCAGTCTGAGTGAAAACCTCCACACCCGAGTCCTGTTAGTTCTGTCTCCCAGTTTTCCCCATTTTAGTCCAACATGTTGTCATGACGATATGATGCCAAATGTCTGGATTATTAAAGCGTCCTTCACAGACAGCAGAAAACATGGACGCAGCTTCCTGCTCAGAAAAATGAATAAACCTGGATTCTATCTAAAGGCCACCAGATGGCAACAGCTGCTGCTACAAAGGCCTTGTCTGACCTTTGACCTCTCCTGCTCGGTCACTGATTTTGGCCACACTAAATAAAAATGAACTGACTGTTTTGTAAATCTCATTTACGCCACATTTCTAAAAGGAGGATTATATGTGGAAGGAAACTGCATGCTCATTGGCTGGCATCAATCACAAGTCGTTAGCCAATGAGCATGCAGTTCATAGTAGCTGCGTCCATGTTTTACAGCTTTAATGAACAAATTCAGCCAATCACAGAACAAAGATTTAACAAAAAATTAATTCGCAGTGAAGTGGTCATGTGACAGCTTCAGTCACATGACCACTTCACTTCAGAACAGTTCTTCCAACCATGGCTTTAGCTGCTCCTGCACCTCATCACTTCAGGACATTTCGAGTGTGTAGTTTCAGTCCGAGTGTTCACAGCAGCTGGAAATCACGTGACCAGAAGCTCTTCTTCCATTAGTACCGACTCCGATCAGCTCGCCTCATTTTCTGGGTTCCACCTAATGTGCGTTGGGTCGAATCTCCAGCCAGGTCATTAATATGTGGCACGAACGCCACAAAGGTGGACATGTTTCAGCAGAGATGAATCCACAGATCAGCACGTGCGTGTACACCAGAGCCAATCAGGATGAGGGTCGCCGCCCTCGTGTGGGCGGGAGGAAGACGGACGAGAACCGCAGCTGTAGCAGGAATGAGCTCTAACGTAGCCGAAAAACTAAAAAGGAGGCGCTCCTGCTGTGCGTCTCACCGGGCGAAAACTGAGACAATCGTCACTGTTTGCGGTGTGGACGTCCGGAGCGACGAGACAATCAGAGAAATAAAGTTTCCACAGTGTTTCAGAGTCTGAGAGGACGCCAGCAGCACGGCCACGTCTCCACAAACTGAAAACCACCTGCAGACGGGAAGCCAAAGGAATGAAAGGTGGAAAATAAGGCCCCTCAGTAATGTCGGGTTATTCCAAAAAACGAGGGAAAATAAGAAGAGGCACCAAAAAGTCGAGATATCAAAAATGCAGTCTGTGGTACGAAAGGTCGAATTTTATAAAAAACAAGATGGAAAATTAAAAAAATCATTGAAAAAAGAAAGAGCAGCTACATCATCCGGGACGACGTTCCTGACGGGAAGTGCCCGAGATGCTGCTTCTGCCTCCGACCACGCTT